>NW_026515636.1:149174-449127 GCF_000738915.1 Nematocida ausubeli
TAATTATCCGGTGTTTCATTAAATATAAAACAGAAAAAGATTTTCTTTTTACCTGATTTAGAATACTACTTTGCATCATGCTAGAAGAGCTAGCTGCTGATGTATAAACTATCTGTGATAAAATGATAATTCCATTAAAACTTCCTTAAAACTGCAAAAGTATCAGAAATAAGTGATTCTGATGGTCTTACTATAAACTAGTAACCAAAATACAGATATACCCAGCAGTTGAAGAGGCAGAAGGATTATAGTCCAGTAAGGGAAAACATGGATGTTGTTATTTTTTCTCTTTGATCAGTAGAGTTTTATAGGCATCCTCTCTAACAAGATCTTATTCAAATATATCTTTCATTAAAAAAATACAGATATAAACAGATCTCCACAAAATATAACTCTAATATAGTGAAGTATCTTATGTTGGCTTTGTACAAATTTACTTCTGCAATTAGATAGAATTTTCACACGTTGGAAGACTTTTTTGTCTCCTCATCTTTTTTCTTCTCGTTTGTCTTTTTTGTCTTTGTAAAGATTTTTCTGAAATTTCCCAGTATTCTTAGAGATTTTAATTACTAGTAGGACAGAATATTCAATAAATATTTTTAACTTGAATATAAATTTATAAATAGAGGACAAGAAATAATTTTTTTAGTTAGTCTGGCAAGATATAATATTTCAAGAAGAAAAAACAGCTGGGATTTTTAGTGATGCACACCAGGCCATTGAAATAACCCGAATAACCCTAATTTAAATGAAATATTTTCTGCTTCTAAATCCTATTTAGACCAATCAGATTATGGCCCTTTAATTCCTAATAATGGAAGGTTTCAATTACATGTATCTTGTCCCGTGGTAATAAAAATAAACCAAGATTATGAAATGTGCCAGTCTTTAGGCTGAACACATAACAGTTTATCCTGCAAAAATCAAGTAAAGGCGCACTAGAGTATATTCTAATTAGGTGTTTTTATTATACTGTCTGAGTATGATTATCTAATAACTAGCATATGGTCTTATAATTTTCTTAATTTATACGAACCATCTTGCTCACTAAGGATCCTTCTTCTTATATTATCAAAGCCAGTAAGATCCTTCAAAGGATTTCCTCGTTCTGCCAGGTAGTGCCCAGATGTATGCTGACTGGGCTCTCCTAGACTAAGTATAGCCCTATCAATATCATGCAGCTGCGAGGATATCCCCATACTATAATCCAGAAGTTCCTTCAGGTCCAGTTCACCCGACATGGTCAAGTGGTTCTTCTTTTTAATTTCGTCCAAAATGGTTTTAAATCTGAACCTAAGCGCATCTACCCCAGGCATACTTAATTTTATGTCTTTCCCCAAGCGTACAGACAAAGAGTCTAATACTGTGGCAAGGTCCTTTGTCATCTCCAGGAACTTCTTCCTGAAGTAATCATTTTCGTGGCCAAATAATGATCTTTCGATTATATCCCACTCTCCCTTTAAGGAATTAACATTCTTATTCATTTCCGCTAAAATGTATCCCATTGAAACAAAAGGCGGTGGGTGCACAAATTTAGTCAGTCTATACATATCCATCTCCAAAGAGACAGCTAAAGAGGGAATGTGCACAGACAGATTAAACCTAGGATTTGTAAGAAGACTTTTATAAGAGCTAATCAAACTACTCATGGCAGATGGCGAATACTTCAGGTTATCAATTATCCCGTCAACAGAACCCACAGATGTATGAAGAAGGTAGTTGGCTGCACCTTTCATATTTCTGGAACTAGCATCCAGATAATCTGTAGCCACATCCTTCACAGAATCTGCAAGTTCTTGAGCAGCAGAGGCAGGTGTAACCAGCCCCTTCTTTATAAGATCAGAGAGCAAAGAAGAAGAACGCATTGTATTATCCAGTACACCCATGGTTTCCTCAGCAGCCGCAGATGTATATGCCCTGGCTAGTCTTGCTTGCTGCATAAGATTCTTCTTTGCATTCTGTATGCCTTTCTTGACAAATCTCTCTTTGTCAGGGATTTCTTCAATGTGCGCCTTGAAATTCTTATAAAATCCATCCTCCAGGCTGGACATTTTCCTGGGGGCATTCGGGCTGTAGACAACTTCAGCCACGTCCCCAGTGTAAGGAATAAAGGGAGGGTGCGTCTCTGTCACCTTTCCAATAGGTTTAATTGTTTGCTTAGGTTTAGAAGGAACTAGTAATTTATCAGTGGATTTAAGAGGATTTTCAGAGTTCTTTATTTGTTTGTTAGTTGAGGAAGATTTTTTATCAACCAAAGGAGTGTACTCTGGATAGTCTTTTGAATATGCCTTGCTAGTGATTGGGCTAAAACTAGACAGAAGCGTGTTCCTTAAGAATACGCCTGCCTTCTGCAGTAAAGCCCCAATGTATCCATGGTTATCTAAACGCACATTCTTTTTTTTTTTAGACTCGGTAATCTTCAAGGGTGGTGTAACTGGGTTAGCTGCTGTGACGTACAGTCCTTCATCGTGTTCTACGTCTTGTGCATAATAGCATTGTAAGATTGCAAGAATCACTCCTGCTATGTAGATCTGCTGTTTCATGCCCTTTACTTCCCCAGATTATTTATACTTGTTCTATCCCACCTGATACTGTCTTATATTTGTTTTATCTTTTTATTTATCCCTTTATACACGCACAGGCCCATTGGGCCTCCTACAGGTCTTTTTGGAATATTTGCAGTCTATAGGAAGAACCGTGTGAAACGTGTGAAAAGTATGTTCTGGCCTGGGGTGCAGGCCACAAAGTCCTTTTTTGTGGAGGACGAAACACGCACTAAGGCAGCGAGTGTTTGAAAGTTCATTCTTGCATTTGCATTAAGAGTGAAGGAAGAATGGACACACCCAGGCTCACCTAAATATGCCAGGAAGTCAGTACCATATTTTATGCCACTCGTCAAATTAACTGAGTGTGATGAAAGTAGTTCCTTGCAAGAATTTCTCTCCTTGGCATCCTCCCACATGGCGCATTGTCGCATAAATTTTTTGTCAAGAAGAAGCACTACTACTCTAGGAGAGAAAAAGAGAAAGAGAAAAAGAGTGAGAGGAAAAAAGAGTGAGAGGAAAAAAGAGTGAGGGAGGAAGAAAGTATTCTTGTAGAGATATAAATAGGATTGTTGTATATTTAGCTTATTTATGGCTTATTTATATACGCCATAGTAGAAGACACCTAGGCATGTATATAAAACAAACAAATCACTGCACACTAAATATAACCCAAATATAACAAGGAAAATAACCGTATTACTGCATATCTAAATACACCCTAAAATAACCTATCTAAGCACCCTAATTATAGTCTGTCTAATTACACTCACAGAATAATTGCATTACTGCCTGTATAAATACACCCTAAATATAACCACGAAATAGTCATATTCCTTGCCTGTATATCCATATAATTAGGGGCCTTCTCCTATTTATCATTATGACTAATTGATTGATCAGTTTATTACAGTTTTATGTCTGCCCCTTATATAAAACTACTTAAACTATAAGTTATTTTTCTCCTTATGGGTGAGCATAAGAGTGATAATGATTCGGCATCAGAAAGTGACTATTCATCAGAGTGTACAAAGGAAGCACCTTCAACTGTCTTAGACCTAACAATAAACCCAGATAAATTAAATGAATTCGCAAGGGTTTTAGTGTCAGATATAAAAGACAAAATACAAGCAGGCACAACTAATAAACAGAAGCTAATTAATACAGCCTGGGATACAATTGAAAATAACAAAGACCTATTACTCTCTACCATATATATTAACAAAGAAGAAATCACTAATATACAAGACAGGATGTGCAAGGAATTTAAGCGTGCCGTAAGGAATATAAAGAATACAAGTGGGAAGAAGGATGTATCACTGCCTGCTATTGTGGATACAATTAAGAACTCAGATACCAAGAACACAGAAGAAGAAGTGCAGACAATAAGTGAGCACTTAAAGATAATTATACTGCAATTAAACCCGTATATACTAACAGGTTATGTAAATGTAATGTTCTTAGAGGATTATTATCCTAAGCTAAAGCTAGCAGGTGGAATATTTCTGCTGGCAGTACTTATACTCGTTGTGGTGTGTAATGTATAGGTATATAGTATATGGGGATATGAATAAATTGGTTATTTATGGGTATTTATTGTTATATGATAAAAAGCCGTTATTTTATTATTAAAGGTTGTTAAAAGTGGTTATATTTAAGGCACCTGGTGAAGTAACCCTATTTAGCAGTATATACCACAGTTTAACCATAATTCACCCAAATATACCCTAATCTACCGCTATCTACCCCTAATCTCCCCTATTTCCTTAATAAACCAATAACCCTCTCCAATTTTACCTAAAATCATTGTCTTACGGTACAGGACCAAAATGCACCAATAAAAACCAAAAAAAAATAAAAGATGGAAATGCACCATACAATAGACTGATGAGGAAATGGATGGACAAATAAAAATGACTATCCAGTCACAGAAAATTGATAAAAATAGAATGAAAATGTATATATACGAAGTGAATATTAAAGAATAACAATGAGAGCAACAAGTGTATTAGTATCAGTTATTATATTCATAGGCGCAGTAGTATGCGGGTGCCAAATGCCAGCAGTAGGAGGAGCTTGCGGACAACAGATGGCTTGCAATCAGACAGCAAGCTGCCCACAGAAAATGCCATGTGCACAACAAGTGAACTGCAACCAGACAACAAGTTGCCCACAGAAAATGCCATGTGGACAGCAAATGTCTTGCCCACAGCAAATGTCTTGCCCACAGCAAATGCCTTGCCATCAGGCAACAAGTTGCGGGCAGATGTAAGCCAAGCATCATGTGATAGACTAGCAGATAAGTCAGGTCAAATTGGATCACTATATGATCCTTTTCAGTTGTAGCCATTAGTAGAGATGCATATCTACATATATGGCTATTGCATATCTGCAGGAATTCTGTTTATTTTTGGCATATTTATGCATACGTGCGTGCACTAGAATAAATGGAATTTGAAAAATGTTTGGTTTTTATTATACTATTATACTATTATACGGTTAATTATGTTGACTTGATTTGCTTTCCTTGTACAGTAGAGTCTTATAGGTATCCTCTCTGACAGGATCTTATTCAATAAATATACCTTTCATTAAAAAAATACCGTTATTTATTGGTATTTAGTGGTATTTATTGGTATTTATACTGTTAAATACGGATATAAAGTTAAATACGGTTAAATATAGATTTATACGGTTAACTAGTCTATATTTATTGAATGTTCTGTTCTACTAGTAATTAACACCTTTATGCATGCTGGGAAATTTCAGAAAATTCTTTACAAAGACAGAAAGACAAACGAGAAGGAAAAAGACAAGAAGACAAAAAAGACAAAGAGCCTTCCTGGCGTAAGAAAGTTCTATCTAATTATATACAGGTATATACGGTTATTTTTATCACAATTATATTTATTAAATTGTTCTTGCTTCACTAGATTATATACAGTCATATACTGAATATATTTTAGCTAATTTTCAGAAATAACCTTACGTATTCCTAAACTATACACTAATACCCGAACTAACAAGAATATGCTTGGCAGCCAGAAAGTAGGGCTTCCATGGCGTAGCTGGTTATCGCGTTCGGCTGTTAACCGAAAGGTCGTTGGTTCGAATCCGACTGGAAGCGTTTTTTTGCTAATTAATAACCAGATACCCTTTAAGCCATTTATTTATAATGAGATATTCCCAAAATACTTCATACCACATAGTTACACTATATAGCCCGTATATATCCCGTATATAATCTTATAGTTAGTCACAAATACAACAGTATACGACTAATTACAATAGTATATCCCAAAGTATAACCTAAATAGAACAGAATATAACCCGAATTACAGCAGTATCCCAAGTATAATATTATAGTTAGTCACAATTATAACGTACTACTATAAATACAACAGTGTATGACTAATTATAACAGTATCCCATATATCATATATTATCTTATGTACTCCAGGCTGCTTCGTATTTGCACTACCTTTGTCACTAGCATGCACACCATAAGTATCACAGTGGCCCACCTAAGCATACCCATATACGTATACACTGACCTACCAATTAGTCTTACTCCTTCTACATTCTGTATAGCCGTGTATATGCACGCATATAATGCATCTTCCACTTTCTTCTGATTATTTATTTCTGGATTATTTATCTCCTGCTGTATTATATGGTATATATTACCCCTTTCCATGTTGAACTGAATAATATTCTTTAGCTTATGCATTACGTCTTCATTTAACTGTACATCACTTATACTGTGTGATATGTACTTGGGTACTATTATACACTGTATGAACCTATCTAGGTCCACCTGTATATTATGTGCAATTGTATCTGGTAGTAGTGTATTCCTTTTTATTTCGTATTTTATTCTGGTTATTATTTCATTTGCTACTTCTGCTAGTTCTATTTGGTTTATTTCGTATTCTATGGGTGCGTGCGTGTACATAAATATTTTTATTATTATTTATTAATGAATATATAATGATTTCGGGTTACAGTATAGTAGGTTAATTCTTGGTAATTTTAGTAGAGACTGGGCTAATTCTTGATAATTTTAGTAGAGAGTGGGTTAAGTCATGCATATTTCATAACCAAAACACTTCTTTCTAATCACAAAACCAAAAATACTTCTCACTAATCACAAAATACTACAAAGACGCTCACTAACTACAAATACCCTTTCTAACCTGAAAACAAAAATACTCACGTATAATCACAAAAACCAAAATACTTCTCTCTAACCATAAAAAACTACAAACTAAATTACCCCCTGACTGACCTGTACTTCTTCTTAGTCTTCTTGGCTTTTGTTTCCACTGCAGTGAATCTTCTTAAGATCCTCCCGTATGCACATAATAATTTCACCTGCAATTCTATCATATACGAACTAGAATGACCAATTACACTGGATATTTGATCAAATATCCTTAGTGTTGCTTTGTGCTGTACTTCATTGCTTATTGCACCTCTGCCATATTCTGGTGCTGGAAATTCAACAGGATTGAAGACAGGCTCTCTACTTCCATTATAGTGCTCCAATATATTCATATACACATTTAACTGCTTAAACGTAGAAATATTATTCTCTCGGGAAAAGAAGTCTTGCATGATCTTCTTCCCACCCAGGTCCTGGGGCACTTCCAATACATGCACATACCCCTTTACACAAGACAGTTCACACCTGGCTTCATAGTACATATATATGTACGATGCAATTATGGACTCACTGAAGTAGAATTTCTTACGGTTCTGCACAAACTGAATTAATTCCAGGGTCCCAAGGAAGTGCTGGTATCCTGTTGTAAGTTCCTGTGTTGGGGTTATCCCTAACTGCAGACATATCTTCTTTAAGGCACTTTCCGTTAATAAGCCCATTACTCCTATTTGATATTCTTTTTTATCTGGGAATGCATCTTGCAGTAGTCTTATGACACCTTCTCCTGTTATCTTGCTGATGCTGTATTTTGGGACCACTCGCAAGTACTTAATGCGCACTGCCGTTCTGGCTCTTGTGTAATATTTGAAGAGACAGTCTGATGAATCTAATTTTCTGATGAAATCCAGTATTGTATATAATTTGCCTTTCTTCTCTTCTGTCTCTCTTTTCACTAGGAAGATGAATATTTCTGTTATTCTTCTGTACTCTGTGTTTAGCATGAATTCTGGCTTACTGGAAATTACTGTTGTAAATGCGTAGTAGAGTTCTTTGTACCTGGAGAAAACAGAAGATGGAATTTCATATTCCTTCAGTAGGTCGTGCAAGTACTTTACCCCTAGGTATGCGCATAGTTCGCGTGCTGTGAATAGTTGTATGACTTCGTCTAGTTTGAACCTTTCCTTCCTTTTAACTGCCTTTATTTTTTGCGACCAATCCACTTCTTCATCCACTTCCTTAAGGTGTCTGGTTATGTGGCCATTATTGCACACATATCCATTGTCTATTTCCTTCGTTGGCAATTTGCATACATTACATTCAACCATGATTATTTTTTAATGAAAGTTTTCTTGACTAGTATTTCGCATGTGCTGAATAAGAAGAAGTGCCCTATTTTTAGCATAGACATAAGACCAAATAGTGATGGGTCTTTGGCTACAGGGGGACAAGATGGTTCTGTGAAGATTTGGAAAATAACGCAAGAAGAAAGCCATGAAGAAGGATCTTTTGTTAAACACGGAGGTGCAGTTCTGTGTGTTAGATTCTCACCAGATGGAAATCTACTGGCAAGTGCATCAGATGATGGGAGTGTAATTATATGGGGTCTAATGGAAAAAGAAGGCAGTACTGCTTTGTACATAAAGAAGAGACTGAATAACCATAAGTCTGACGTGTCTAGTTTGGCGTGGTCTAATAAGCACTTAGTGACAGGTGGATATGATGGGTCAGTGATAATTTATGATAGAACTACGTATAATATTGTAACCCGCCTGGAGAAGCACGAGAAGGGCTGCAAGGGCGTTGAATTTAGTCCTGGCGCAGAATACATTTCCACATACGGTGATGAAGGAGAGGTGTTTATATACGATAAATCATGGAAGAAAGTGTCTTCTTCCAAGAAGCCCTTTAAAGGGACGCAGACTGAGTCATTCTTTGGGAGAATGAGCTGGAGTCCAGATGGAAAGTACGTTGCCTGCGGGCTATCATTCTTTGAAAAACAAGATGCTGTCTCTTTACTGTCTGCTGCACTAGCACGCGCATATACTTTAATTGGGCACACGGCCCCTGTGGAAACAGTTGCCTTCAATCCTTGGCTCTGGCAGGTGGATGAGACTGTTTCTTACGTAATTGCGACTGGCTCACAGGACAGAAGTATTGCTATTTGGGTGTCATCTGCTGCTAAGCCACTCATCTTGCTGACTGAAGTATCTGAGCAGCCTATCTTAGACCTAAGGTGGTCGTCTGATGGAAGGTCTTTATATGGGTGCTCTTATGATGGCTCTGTTTTTGTGCTGTCATTCGGGAGTGACCTAGGGAGCCAGGTGGCACCCACTGTGGAAAGGACTAAGTCCCTGCCTTACACCAAGGAATTCTTGCAGGAGCCAAGTAAGTTCCCGTCTCCTGATGGCTTCCCTGCGAAGGAGAATAAAGTAGTAGTAGAGCAAGAAAAAAGAAAAATAGTACCTCGTCTTATTAAACCATTAGATGGGCCAGATGAATTTGGGGCAGTGCATGGCCACAAAGTGGTTCTCTTTATGGAGACAAAGAAGGAGGAAGCAGTCACCCAAGATACTCCCGTGGCAAGAATCGAAACTGAAACAAAAACAGGCAGGTACGAAATAACTGCAAAATCAGACAGGACAACAGTAATTATAAGGAAAGACAGTAGAGAGTGGTTTACACTTGAGGGCCACAAGATATCCGGAATAGCCGCAGATATGTCTATTCTTGTGGTAGCCCGGGAAGGGATAAATAAGCAGATGTCTATTGTCTGGGTTTATGACCTGCAGAAGGGAGTGCTTCTGGTGCCTGCCATGTGCTTCTCTGAAGTTGTGTCTTTGGGGGTTAAAAATGGCTTAGTTCTTGTTGTCTCCTTTGGGTCCTTTAAGGTGATAGATTTGTCTACAGGGAGTGCCTTGGATGGCTCTATCTTGATGCACTCTGCTGTGGTGAATGTTCTTCTGGATGAAACGTACTTTCTTGTGGTTCTGTATGAGGATGGGGGTGTGTACTATTATAACCGGGATATGCATGTCTGGTGTGCACTGGAATTAAACTGTGCATCTGCTTATTCTAATGCGTACCAGGATGAAACCTATAAGACAGACAGTACTTTTGATCACCTGGAGAATAAGTGCGTTGTGGGTGTGCATAGAGGTGATGGTGCACTTGCTAGTACTGCTATTAAGCAGATTATTGAAACAGCTGGCAGGGCAGTACCTTGTACGCCTGGGATAATTAACAGGGTAGACGGAATAATAGAGGAAGTATTAGGAAGGTGCCAGGATAGTGCGGTAGATGGGATAGATCCTGAGTATATAGCATCCTTATTGGTGGAGCATGCAGATACGAATGAATTCCAGGAATATGCGCACAGAAAGGTGCAGGAGTTGAAGGAAAGGAAGCTTAAATAGAATATTTCAGGAATATCTGGGTATGGGAGTACATGCTCTGGGAGGGAGGTATTTTATGGTTTGTGAGTTTGTTCCAATAAATATGCACTTTATTATATTTCATGAGACCAAGAATATATTGTGCGATTTATGGTTATTTCAGGTTCTAACAGATTTAATGTGATTATTGTGACATCTTTGTGTTATTTCAGTTATAAATGCATATTTTCGAGTTTATTTCAGGTTTGGAATATCTGTCCCATGGGAAAATAATGGGAAATAAGTAGATGTAATTCTTGTCCCTTTTAATGCATGGAATATTCACTTTAAAAGTGTGCACTACTAGGCTAACAATAAAGAGCTTCTGAAAGGATAAATAAGTGTCTTAAGGGCGCTATACAGTAGTAAGTAGGAGTTGTATGTAGTAAATGACTTTTATTTTCATCAAATATCTCTGTCTGTGATTTTTACTGTAAGCCTGCCTCTATGGTTCTGAGATTTGTGTTTTTGGTTCTGATTATATTCCCAGCTGCAATTTCTAATTTATGCAAATAATAGGTGCATTTTAGTATCCATATAATACAATATGTATTTGTTTGGGATCTACTGCTGAGATTCAGGTTATATCAGGTTATTTAGTAAAGGCCTCAAATCCATCTGGTATTTTGTGGCCTGGGAAGATTTTTTTAAAGTTCTGAATTCTTGCCATAATTCTTTCGTATACATTATCGTATCTTGTGATATCTGGGAAGTTCTGTTTCAGCCATTCAACTGACTTTACCAAAGGCACTGGTTCTTTTATCTTATTTCTAATTATATGCCTAAATATCTCGTATGTTTCGGACTTTTCTCTAAAACTCTTCATCTTCTTGACTAGCTCTCTGGTTGAGATTTCTTTAATACGTGCTTCATCTAGATCTAGTCTTGCCTTCATTCTTTCCTGGAAAAAAAGATCTAATGCTGTCTCTGGGATATATGCCCCGTCATTTCTTTCAACATATATTTCCTTGCTAATTAGCCATACTGGTAGAATATAGTATGACCATATGAAGAATACAATAAGTATGCAATTCATGCCTACCCTGTGTATGACTAGATTCCAGAAAGGACTTATCTTATATATTATTCTGTATATCAAGATATCCACTTCCTGCAGCTTCTGGTGCTCATCTGCAATAGCTTGTATTTCAACCTCATTGAAGTCATAATTTGGGATTACTGGTTTTCTTGGCAGTTCTATCATTTCAATTTCTTGATTTGAGTTGAATTCCAATGCAACAGATGTTGAATCCTCTCTTTGCACTCTTAGATTTACTTCATTCGATCTATCTATCACCGGGCTTATTTCATTTGGTGTATCATCATGCTCTGATGCATTACTTTGTTCTGATGAAGTATCCTCAATTATTCTATCACTATTAAACAGGTCACTTTGAGGGGGTGCAGATATCCTTACTACAGGGACTGTCATAGATCTGCGTCTTTCTATATTTTTTGAGTCTACTTCTTCAAGGTATGCATTTTCCTCTATAGGAGAGAGAGGGGGTGTTGTTGCCGCCCTATTTCTTTGAATATCTTCTTCCTGTAATGGTGACTGTGTTTCTTCTTGTAATGATGGCTGTACTTCTTCTTGTAACAGTGGCTGTACTTCTTCCTGTAATAATGGCTGCACTTCTTCTGGTTTGGCTATACTCTTTAGGCCTGTATAATTAATGAGTCTAACAGGTTTTTTAGCTTCCTCCTTCTTTTTCTTCTTCTGCTGTGCTAGGCACCTAATTAGCTTGCTCTTCAAACTATCTTTACTTGTGCTTTCTTTGAATTTATGGCCCATTGCGCATGACTCAATTATGCAGAAAATCATATATAGAGATGATAAAAATCCACATACAATGAGAACACTGCATGCAATTGGATTATTGGCAAGAAAAAACACCCAAATATCATCGCCTTTTTGAAACTCGTCATACAAAGGGACACAGTGGCCATTATCCTTTGGGGAACACGACATATTAAAAAATTTAGAATTTTCTGGGAACTATTTAAATAACTGAATGTTAAAAAATTTACATGGCAAAAATACTATTCGGACAGAGAGCAGTTAAAAAAGAGAAGAAAGAGACTCAGGATGTAGTGTACCCCCATGGGACACATGTCTTAGGGGCATTCTACATGGAGAGAGAAGACTCAATTAGGTTCAAGCTACCAAATGGCCGTCTGGGGGTTGTCTTAAAAAGAGGACTTGAGAATGACATTGAAGGCAGCAACCAAACACTCCCAAAGAAAATGGTTAAAGAATTTAAGAAAGATATTTATGTTGAGCTACTTGTCCAAGGGGCAACTGACTCAGGATACGAGTGCACAATATTCACACAGAAGACACTCAAGGCCAGCTCAATTGTCACTGGTATAATTGAAGGAGAAGAAGAAGTAGGATACACAGTCTCACTGGGTATGCCTGGAAAGACAGCCTTATTAAAGACAAGCAAGAAATACTCAGAGGGTGAACTGGGTACGTTCCAAGTCACTGCAGTCACGCCTTCTACGTATATGCTTACTGACGAGCTAGACAGAGAGATATACGTTGGAGAGAGGGCTACTATATCGCCTGGTATTATAGTGCGGACTAATATTACGGGTAGACCAAAATATGTTCTTGGGGATATTCGGCCAAAATACACAAGCATGCACTACTCGTACACTGCAGATGGAATGTCCATAGGCAGCATGATAGTTGAAAGCAAGGAAGAATTATCTGAGGATGACGAGCAGACGTCAATTATTGTCTTTGTCTCAGAGGATAAAACCCTGATACACGCAGTGCCAATTGAAGAGTACGCCCAGGAGATACATAAGAGCCTTCCCTCCCCAGATTTAGTTGGGCAGGTATTTATGGGAGAGGCAGAAGACATTAGGCCATCCGGTCTTTCAACAATTCGTCTGGAGACAGGTTTGCTTGCTGTTATGTACGAAGAGCACTACTCTGACATCGCCAGGAAAGGGTCAAAGCCATCTTTTGAGATTGGGGAAAGGATCCAGGTGTGCGTGTACATGGTAAATGGGTATTCTGTTGTGGTTTCAGCAAAGAACGCACTTATAAAGGCCCCTAAGCCAGAACTTCCACTGAAGGTGGGCTCCTGTGTTGTAGGCATTGTCAAGCGAGTTACGCCTGTGTTTTTGGTGTGCGAAACATTTGGAGGTGCCTGCATTTCTGTTGGGCGCATGAGCGGAGATGAAGACTCTGATATAGGCGCAATTAAGTATATTAAGGTAAGAAAGCTTCCAAAGGAGGAGGGCATGAACCTTAGAGGATCTGCAATTACTAAGGAAGAGTTCTTAAACCCAAAGAAGCGCAAGGAGAATAAAGAAAACAAAGAAAACTCCGAGAAAGAAAATATCAAGAAGACCAAGGAGAAGAAGAAGCCAAGGACACCAGAAGAGCTTGAAGCACTGCGCGTAAAAGAAGAAGCCATAAAGATGAAAAATATTCAAAAGTTCAAAAATGGAGATGTTGCAACAGGTGTTATAACACACATATACAAATACGGAGCATTCGCCACGATTGCACCACATCTGTCAGCACGTATCCAGATAGGTGAAATCAGCAGCAGATTTGTCCAGGACTGGGCAACCCTTGTGCACGTCGGCCAGAGAGTGCGAATTGTTCTCTTTGACATTGACTATGAGGCTGGGAAAGTAGAGGGCTCCATCAAGAAGTACGAAGTACTGAATACAATTGAAGCTGCTCCTGCAGAAGAAACACAGCACGTTCTGGACTGCACTGCAGAAGATGGGCCACTAGTGTACAACGAAGAAGAAGACGAAGAGACTGAAGAGGAAAGCTCAGAAGAAGATGAAGATCTTAAGATGGAGCTATTCAACAGCAAGGATGGAATTGAGCCATGGAAAAAGCGCATGCAGAACATGCAGCCAGAAGGCCTTCTCAGGATATACAACAAGGCAATCAACTACCTGCAGTCACTTAACTCCAAGAAGCAGATCTGTCTTGTATACGTAGCACTCCTTGGAGAGGTTAATGCCCCCATTAAGCCAGAGTACTTAGAGCCGTTGGAGGAAGGCGTGCGAAGAGATGGAAGTGTTTTCCTCAAGCAATCAATAGACACAGTAAGATCCGGAAAGAACAGAGATTTATACAAGCACCTCTGCCTGCGGTACATAAAGGAAAGAAGCGAGTCTCCATTCGGATACAAAGAGCTGATTAATTATGCTAATATGGAGAAGAGCCTTGACCAGATCAGAAGCATACCAGAAATACTTGCCCATGCAGAGATGAAGCAAGCAGATAGAAAGTCTGTGGATGTTTGCTACATTGAGACACTCTACCGTCTCTCAAAGGTTGAAGGGCGGTCTGCAATTGAGAAGCAGATAGCTGGAATTCAGAACAAGAGCAAGGAAGAGTGGGTTATTAAGTATATCACGCTTGAAATGGGAAGCATTGAGAAGAGCGCAGATATCGCGTACACTAGAAATGTTCTTCATAAATCAGTGCACTCAACAGACCTAGCAGAGGAGGCCATTAAGAGTCTCTTTAAGATGTACCTCAAATTCGAGAAAGAGTACGGAACAAAAGAGAGAGAAGAGAAGGTATTGGAGATGGCAAAGGATTACGTTGCCAAATTAGACAAATAAATATGTCTTTCTATGTGAACCCCCATGACGGTAACTTAAAAATACTCTTGTATATTCTACGTTGCAGAGATCTCTTTTCCTAGAAACTGAGTGTGCACTCAGGGCAGCTTATTATGCTATGCGGCCTGGGTGCCTCTGCATATTTATCTTATGCTTGCATGCGTGCACTTGAGAATCTTCTGAGTTTAAGGAGAAACTGGAAAAGTTTTCCATAAATGCCTTGGAGAGTGTGCATCCAGCAATCCAGCAATCCAAAAAACTCAGCAATCTTTTTATTGAAGACCAAGAAGTCCTCTAATTTCTCTATTTGATCTATAAGATAAACCTCATCCTTGCATGCTGCACAGAAGTATCATACATATAAGGCCTTAAGGACGTTAAATTCTTCCTCTGAATTAGCAATGTATATCTCAGTAATTGAGTGGCTGGTCTTTATTATCACTCTGTGGCATACTTGCATTCTTTATTTTACTATGTACATTTTAGTAGCATGTCCATCGGCAGCTGCTTAAATAGTTATAAATATACCGCAAGAAATAAGCCATGTGATAAATTCAGGAGTAAGTCTAATATTTCAGTGGAAACACACCTATGATCATAGTGTAAGGAATATCTACTACTTATCTATATCAAAGATGGATGATTTTATCTGTATAGAAAGTCTCTTTGTTTTAGTAATATCTTGGGTAGAGCTAAAGAAATCTAGAATCCCCTAAAAGGATCTATGTAATACCCAATGAGAGACTTATTGCATACACAAGCTGCAATTAAAAAATCCTCTTAAGGCGAAAATGGAAAAATAGAAAGGCACATGGCACTCATGCATCTATACACATGCATATAATTCTGGCTGTGTTCTGGTATATCTTATTTTTGGGCCTTTCTATCTAAATTATTGCTTCTGTCATATTCTGCATTCTTGCTGAATTTTATTGTATTCAAGCTATACAGATGCATGAATTAATTCTTACGTAATGAAGACAAGCTTCCTTGGCTCTTTATGGTAAACTTAATGGCATTTGGCTTTGTGCATAATTAGTATTTATTATATCTCTTCTAACGCATCCCTTACATGTTTTAATTTGTCCTTAAGCACCTTCACTGCCTGCGATAACACCTCCATTGGCTTCAAGGATCCTTTTATTACTTCAACATTAAAATGGAACTTTTTTGGCTCTGTGCTGTGCTTGTATGTTTCTGACTGCGCAGAGGCTGACTCGCCAGCAAACCACGGCTTGGGCCACTCACTATTAATATCTTTTTCGTGCCAGAATTTAGTGTGTCTTAAGGAGTTGTCTTCATCGTATCCAAAGGCAACTGTGGCCACGGGAGACCACTTAGCATGCTTCTTTCCAACCCCCTTTACAGCAATGCATTTGCACTTTATTGACTGCTTGTGGCCCAGTCGGGTTATAATGGAAGGGTGCTTTGGGTCACCAATATTTAGAGACACGCCCCCTTCCATGAACAGACTCTTCGATGTTACTGTCAAAGTCGTTGGTCCGTCATTCTTCACATCGAGTACAATAGAGATAGAACAGTTTTTGCAGAAACTTTTGCAGCTGCAGTCTTTTGGATACAGATACTTTTCTACCGTGCTGCTTTCTATGGGAATTAGTCCAAGTCTGTCTGTCGTCATTTCTTCTGGAATAACCGTATAATTTTTGTCAAACTGCACAATGTCTATGGCTAGAGTAGGGATTTCTGTCATTATCACACGCCTCAGTGCATTTGCCATGCCGAGTGTGCAGTCCTCTAGTGTGAATTTAATGTTATCCTCAGTGACCTCTTCTATTTCTATTTTTACCATAAAAATAATTTGCACTTACATTTACTTTATAGTTTTAACTCTCGCTAATATATGCGCAAAGTGTGCATGCAATTAATATTTCTTAATTATTTGTGCCTATCTTTGTCTTTTACTAGTGATTCTATAAATTGAAATCCGTCGAAAATTAGATCGAAAATTAATTGGTATTTATAATTAAATTCTTGTATTGCAAAAAAAAATGAATCTGCAGAATCAGTTGTTCATGGTTGTTGGAATGATCGCACTCATTTTCACTGGGACATTCACCACGCTATTCATTGTATCGTCCCCTAGATCAATAGATTACTCCATGCAAAAAGTCAATACCCCTGTCCCCAGAAATGAGCTTGCTGAATATTTCTCAAACAGCACAGTCACATATAAAATTTGGTATGATGTGCTTATGGACTTTTCAATCATCCAAACACTGGACGATATAGACTCTTCGAATGATAATATCCAATTCTTTACAGATATTGATATGGACACTCAAATCACAGATCTGCAGCAGCTTGGACCAAATATAGTCAGCACCCGGGACTACGTGAATTTCCAAAATAGCGAAGAACAGCACGTGTTTTACTTTGCAGAGAGCGAGCAGGCAAATGTCCAGTATGTTATTTCCGCATATAATAACAACTTAAGAAATAGACAGACTGCTGTGTGTGCATTTTACATGCATAATGAAGTCTTAAAGGGGTACGTTCTAAATAATTTAATTTTGAGAGCAGTTCAGACGAGCGAGATAGTTCTTTTATTAGACGAGCCTGTAGAATTTGTCAAGATTATTGACTTTGATGGAAATTCATATGAATTTACAATGGAAAATGTTTAGTTTCTTCTAGCATAATTGACAAATAACAATAAAACATATAGAAAGTATTTGAATCTAGTGTTTATCCTGTTCTATTTTATCTACTATGATGTGCAATGGATTTCATTGTTAGTCTTAGTACTTTACATAATACTACTGTGTACTCGACCCGAAGATGTAGTCATATATATTGGAAATCTATATGATAAATGCACTTTTATTTATAAAGACAAGTGTTTAGGGCATAATTTGTATTCTTTTAGTTGTAAAATATGTTTTATTTTCTAAAAGAAATCCCATTCATTTTATATAATGTGTGCATGTGAACTGAATGAAAGGTATACTTTTAAATATTATAGAAAGAAAACTTAAAATAAAATTATTGTATCCAAGGTATAATGGTACAGAGTCTGCTGCTCCTTCAAAAAGCAGTAATATGAAAGAACAGAGTGGCAGATGTGTTTTGTCTACCTGTGGTCTTTTCATTGATGCTTATAATTTACTGTAAAGCAAGAAATTATTATTGCAGTATTCAAGTTTCCTGCATACAATGCATATAGAACGAAGAAAACTCTCTTGCATTAACAATATGCACTCACATATTATCTATACACTAGATACAGCACAAATTCATATTTACAACACTGCAGTGCTAATACTCATTTTTTGCTTTTCCCACAAAACTTCTACTCTAAGCAGTCTGCTATAGCATAGTAACCAAGAAAATTAAGAAAAGTATTTCTAGTGCAGAAGTGTAAAACTATTAACATATAAAGGCATATTTCAGAAGAAAAAGAAAGAGGCAGTTATTTAATTGCTTTAATGTAAATAATATTAGCCTACAGACCACTTGGCATATCCTTTGCTATTTTACCCCTTTCTACCTCGTAAGTATTAGGAGCCTCTGTTCTTTCTGTGTGCTCTGCACTAAAGGGATAGAGTGCTACTAGACAGAGCATAAAGCAGCTGCATATTTTAAGCCGGCTGTCCTGCAGATTCTTCTTATTCAAGGCACGCCATTGCGTATTTCAGCATATTGTATAATAGTGGGTAGGAAACAAATGGCGTGCAAGAAAAACAATTACAGTTTAGACGCGAAGTAGCCCAATTTACAAAACGCAGCATACAGCCTTCTAAGAAAAGCAGAAAGAAGATAAAGGAACTGCACACAAATCAAGAACAGATAGAACATTTTGACAGTGCCAGGAGCTATTATTTGCTTGCTCCTGTGTGCTCTCTATAAATAAAAATAGAGCCTGGCTGGCGCACAGAACCCAAATATTTACTTGGTCTGGGTCGTGTTTGGCCTGTGCTGCTCTGGTTCTATTTTGCGAACTTCCTCCAATATCATCTGAGATATCATGTCTTTCGGCTGGCTTCCATCAATTCGCGCAAGCTTGTTTGTCTTAATTCCCTTTTCAATTACCTTTCCTGTTTTCTCAATAAAGTCCAGGATGCGCCCTTTAATTAGCTCCACCCGGTCGTCTTCTCGTTTTACAAGCTTTTCCCCTGTGACGTCGTCCAACCCGGGAACTTTTGGTGGGTTGTACTTTTTGTGATAAATCCTGCCTGATGAAAGATGGCAGAGGCGGCCCTCTACTCTCTCCATAATATAATCCATGGGTGTGTCAAGGAACAGTATCCTATCATAGTGGAAGTCAATCGAGTCAAGCTGCTCTTCTGTCCTAGGATATCCGTCAAGAATAAATCCGCCCTCCACACTGTTTATGTGCGCATTGATTAGGTCTCTAATTACAGAGTCACTTACAAACTTCCCTGCATTCAATTGTTTTTTAATGTACCGTGCCAGCTCAGTGTCCTTTTCCATTTCGCTTCGCAGTATATCACCAGATGAGATGTGCGGAATCCCCATGCGACTCGAAAGTATCTTGCACTGAGTCCCTTTCCCTGCCAAAGGAGGCCCAATCATTAATATTTTGTATCCTTGCATATATGATTTTTCTCGCACAGCAACAAAATATTTAATGCAAAAACACCCTGCACATTCCGAGAGGCTCCTGTCCCTCAGATTCACAAGGCATCTTGGTCGAGAGGTCTAAGACGTGGCACTCAAGATGCTATCCTTTACAGGGCGTGGGTTCGAATCCCACAGATGTCATTTTTTACATTTCTTAATTTTTGTTTTATGGTAGTACGAACTCCTAGGCGCGCAGCGCACAAGAGGACTCCCTACAAACAGAGAACACAGGAGGTGCCCGAGCAAGAAAACACTCTCCCGAATTCAAACTTGATTGATCTCATCAAGTACTACAAAGAGAAGGAGGAAATAAGAGAGGAGTATATAAATGCACTGAAGGCAGAGAACACTCACTTAAGAAACAGTCTTGTAGTGCCAGACCAGTCGGTTTTCACTGGAATGACAATATCCAGAGTGGAGGACACGCTATACTGCAAGCAAACCATAGAGAAGGACGGCGTCGTCTGCTCACTTTCTTTTTTATTAGAGGAGCATGAAATGATCTACACTTACATATACCAAGAAAGCAGAAACATAAAAGACCTCCCAGACTACTTACAGAGAACCATTAACTTCCCGAAGACACAGGTAAAGATCTTCTTCTTTAATATTTACCAGTGTGTAGCTAAGGACGACGACGATGAATAAAGCTAATTATAAATCAAAAGACAAAGACAGCCTTTTAAATATCTCTGAAGTGAATTCTGTCTTAAGATTCGGGTCTGCACTGTGCATGCATTCGTCCAAAGAGGACGGGGTGCTGTGCTGTGAGGAGGTGGAAGATGCACTGCTGGGAATTGAGTCTTTTCTGGGTGGTTTTGTGCAGAAAGAGTTTTTGTGCAGGAACTGTGCGCTGGAGAGAGCATTTTTTATCTTCTCTGCTGGTGGGGTGGGTTCTATTATGTCTTTGCAGGTGTCTGCGATGTGGCATGCGTGATGCTCTTTATCCTCTGCTGGTTGTTCTGTCTGGGTTTCCTTTTTCTTGAATCTTTTGTAGTTCATGCTTTTTCTTGCAAAGTATTCATATATATGCGCATCCTAAGAATATTGCATTTTCTTTCTGGAATATGTGTCTGTAATTTATAAATATTACTGCGTCCTAATATATTTAATGCATACCCAGAGTGCATGGCCCTGCCCTGGTGAATGCGTGGTTTTCCACAGAATATATGTTGTGGCTGGAGAATTAATATTTATACGGTTTGTTATTTCTATTTAGCCTATGCCATTATATTGTGCTAAGAGTCTAATCAAAAGGCACCAGAGATGTAACGACTATTTGCTACAGTAGATGAATAAATGCAGAAAAATAGAAAAATGCAGTTGCTCTTTCAATAATTCTGTTTCCTTTAAATTTGAATCTTTCTGCTGTTTCTGTTGAATTTTGGATCTTTTATGCTGCACTTGCAGTATTTATTTGCCTTTTAGGCCTCTGGTTTCATTCTGTCTTTCTTTATATAAATATTCAAAGTCTACAGAATTGATATGGACATTTTTTCACTGGAAGGTTTAATAATCATTTTAATGCGAAGAGACCGGGAAAATCCAAAAGATGCAAGAAATTGAAGAACCATGAATGAGCACAGCCCTTGGGAGAACAAAGATACAGGTGCTGCTGGTGCCATAGAAGAAGTCAATTAAAAACAAAACAGGCCTAAACTAGCGCCCAAATGTAGATTCTTTCAAATTTAGAAGATTCTCAATAGAGAAATCTGAGTACTTATAGTAAAACATTTAGAAGCTGTATATTTAGAAAGATTATTTGCAGAAAAGATGAATAATAGACTATACTGGGCAAAAATGCATCATAGTATTGCTACATGGAGTAGTTTAGTAGAAAAATAAAAATGCAATAAAAAATTACACTATACAAAAGACTTGGCTTTATTATTTGGCCTACTTCACATAGACTGTATTTAAATATCATGAAAATAAGTGCATATATTTGCCACACATCACATATTTTCCATAAGAGCTTGTCTTTGCATTCCAGATGAGCTTTATTTGATCAGAGTGCCATATGGTGGCTTGCCATTAAAATAATCCGAATGTACTACACAGCCAGACAGGCTAAAGAATTAGGCAAGTTCAATAGACTCATGGTGCAGGTATGATATAGCCCAAATGATTTACAGACTAGGTCTGGTCTCTGCACTGCTTTATATCTTTTTAGAGAAATATGTAGTTTATTTTACATATTATAGTGGACCATGCTATTTGAACTATTAGAGGCTCTAATTCACTTATTGCATGGTTTTTCAACTCTATTTAAATTATATTCCTATAAATGTAAATACATATACGGAAAACAACCAGAAATGTACATAATAGTATGCACAGGTGTAGGTTAAGTGGTTTGGCTCTAGATGTAACGTGTATTCAAGAAACAAAGGCAGTAGTTACAGCGCATTTGGTGCAGGATAAACAATTTGCATGCATACGGATAGGTGTATTTCTTAGCCTACACAGAGCAGTACTGCAATAAAGCTTCATGTATGCACACTGCAATGCATAAAGAAGCTTAATACATCATAGAAGGGTATAAACCATGGGAATTCAAACTCTATTATTTATTATCACCTAGGTGATAGAGATACATAGCTCTTGACATCTTTCTTGCAGCTTTAGTTTTTTGCAAACACCCTTGTTCTCTTGGCATGTGCAGTTGTTCTTAGCTTGTTTTTATAAATAGAGCAAGAGGCTTTCTAAAAAAAGAATGCCAGGCCATTGTGCTTTGGTGCGTAGAGTCCAGCTGCTCCTGGGAGGGCTCTCTTTTCTATAGCATGTCAACATTGCTTTTGTGTATGGCGATGTATGGAAAAACCCATCGGCCGCACATGCACTTTGCTCCATACCACTTAAACCGTCCTAATACTTTGTTGCACTTGCTGCAGTGTATCCGGCCTTCCTTCCTTTCCTCAATTTTAGCACCATTTGGGATTTCTTCAAGCACTATGCTACCGCACTGGGGGTGCTCCTCCAGTTTGTTCCCGTTAATTAATCCTCTGCAATTCTTGCATGTAGCATTCATTTTCTTTATTTTCTTTTTTGTGGATATGAGCAGTGAAGTGCCCCGCGTGTACAGAGAGATAATAGAAGAGGTGATTCGAAATACTACGGAGAACAACTACAGAATTGGAATAGATAAAAATGTGCTGGAGGAAATAAAAAGTACCTGGATTGCAAAGATATGTGAGTATACAGATATAGGAGAGTATAAAATACTAAGCTATGACAATAGAATGAACATGGAGGGATACTACTCAGGCGGATACCCATATTCAGACTATGGGTACAACAAAGAGTACTCATACTATTACCAGGATAAAGAAGAAAAAGACGACTCGGAGGACCAGTATGACGGGCTTCCAGAGGGAAACGAGGAGGAGCTAGACTCAAATGATCTCTCAGAGAGTGACTGCGATATAGAGAGCGAAGAGCCCACCAAGAACGTTATGCTATGTCTTTTTGATAAGGTCACTCGAGTAAAAGATAAAAGGCGATGTACATTAAAACATGGGTTTCTTACAATTGGGCGCACCGACTATACCTTCAATGTGGCCAATGGCGACTTGGAGTGGTAATCTAGCTAGTAAAATGTTTATTTATTTCTGTTCCTTGCTCTCCTCTCTTAGCTTTATTTCAATAAATTTGTCTAGTAATGCCCTGGCCCGGATGTTATTCTGTCTGTTCTTTATGGATTTTGTGCAGGGCGAGTCGATTACATCTTGTGTTGGTGACCAGAAGACTTTTGAAAGGAAAGGTTTCTTGTTCGTGCTTGGGAGCGGCATGAATTTAAATAAAAATAGAAAATTAATTATAGATAATGGAAGGGCAAATATGATGAAAATATTTCATCATAATCATGCATATACTATGTGCAGGATTGCAGAAGATGAGTCTCTCAAAAAATAACAAAAAGAATGATGTAACCTGAATTAAGGATTTCATCTCCTGCTGTTGATGTTTTGATTATTTTATTTACTCTCTCATTAGTCTAGCAGTTTGTGCTGTATTCCTGCCGATGTTTTGTCCAAGAAATACTAGAGAATAAAAATGTTTATAAAATATGCACACGCCCTCATAGAAGTGAAAAGTATGCCCATTAAATTACTAGCTTCTTCGTAAGGGCTGTGCTCTGGGCCAAGGGGGAAATATGTATATTTTTATTAGGTGCGGTATGCTATGCATGCAATGGCTTTCAGCAGAATTAATGTGCTTTTTTATTTATATGCAGTGCCAGTCATTTCTACTTCTAAGGGCAGCAGAAAATACGCTGGAGCTGGATACAGTAGAAAGATTTTTACTCTAAATAGAGAGGCATTCGTCTGTGTGCTCACATGTTTAAAATATTTTAGCATACTTCAGAATATATATGGATGCATTAACATGGACCGACAGTGTTTGGGCTAGATATAAGTTTCACTGCGTATTATAACAAAAGATTTGCGATATATTGGATTTCTATTTAGATAATGTTGAGCTTCTTGAATGAATATTATAATTATAGATGGCCTTTGTGCACAAACGCTTGTGAAAAAGAAGTTGAACACAGCCTTGTATTAGGTATTGAAAAACAGAAGACATCGTTTGGGTTTGCAAAAAAAGATGCGACTAAATACAAGCACTACACACAGCAAAAGAGGAAAGCCCATTAATAGGAAAAATATAATGCGCCTGCCCTGCCGCAAGCTGCTTTCTTCTAGAATATAGTGTGAATTAAGAAAGACTAAGGACCTGGCATAGAAGAGGTTTATGTACATGTTCTATCAATTCACAGAATGTCTTTCTATACAGCGTCGCTTAGAAGAGCTTATAAGATAATTTAGAGTGAAAACTGCATGGTTCATTTCTAGTGGATGCACAGGGTTTGGTCTTTCTAAGAATGATAGTTTTGGAAATCACTCATTGCACTATGGTAATAGCCTAATATAGTCTAAGTGGTATGTGTTGTTCCTAGAAACAAATGTTTATTTGTGTATGAAGAGTGTTTCATATATACTATAAAAGAAAAAGAATAGTGGTTAGCCATGAAAGGAACCATTATAGTTTGCACAATGGCAGTGGTCTTGACAGTTGGGTACATATCTATGACCCACAAAGCACAGACAGGAAGAGTGTTACTTGAAGTCATTAGCGATCTAAACAAAGCAAAGTTAAGGATAGGGGAACTTCTTAAAAAGAAAAAAACAGGAGAAAAGGTGGAGAAGGCACTGGCAGGTGACTTAGAAAATATTGAAAGAAAGATGGAAAAAATAAAGGACCAGGTGCTTCTCCCAGAGAAGAGTGCGTCTAAAGTGGAGAGAGCTTCTTCAATGGAAAGCATGAAGCAAAAGACAGGGCCAAATGCCATAGAGAGCACAAATCTCCTTTCAAACAAAATAGTTGATCAGATCATAGACAGCTATCTCAAGGGATCCCTTCCTATGGAGACAATTACAAAGGCAATAATGGAGAGGCCAGAGCTGCTTGCATTTACACCAAAGCTGCTGGGGCTAAACCAGCTTCCGCTGAGCAACAACATTCGCGCATCGGAGATACCCACAACACTAATGAAAAACATAATTGAAGAGCAGGCACAGCCCATTATATACCCAAGCATACCTAAAATGCAGCCGTACATAAGTGACAGCGAAATGCGCAACAGCCTGCAGAGCAGATTTGAAAATGAAATGGAGGAAGAGGCCATTCATAGATCCATTCCAATGAAACAGCTTTCCAGACCCAGCAAAAAGGTGCTTATTAGGTTGCCACCACCAGAGGCACCTCAGGCTAATATAGCACACATGCTCAAGCCAATTATCAGGCAGACAGAAGGATCTACCCACATGACTAGCAGAATGCACAGTCACCAAAATGAGGAGAGAGGAATTCCGCCAAGCACAAGATACATTGTGAGCAACCTTGCCAAACAGAGCCATCAGGAAAAGCAGGAAACAATGCATCCAGCATTGAAGGCACTTGCCATGAAGGAAGAGGAAGTGCAAGAAGTTGAAGAACATAGTATGAAGCCACAAGAGAAAAATCAAAAAGCCGAGAAAAACAGTGCAGTTCCAAAAACAAAAGTACCCGCAGAGAAAAAGGCTCTCGAGCTCAGCATGCTCAGACAAGTACTAAATGCAACAGAAAAAGGCATTAATCAAGCAATTCTAAACAGCGAGATTTCAACACACGGGCTTATTGTAGAAAGCCCTGTAGAAAGCCTCAAAAAAGAAATAAAGCCAGCTGCTATAGAAAAAAAGAGTGCGTTTGTAAAAGAGAAAACAGAATCTTTTGAGGAAGAGGAAGAAGAGGAGGATGACATGCAGTTTGAGCCATCTGCTGCAGAAAAGATAAGCAGCAAGAAAGCTGCACAGACAATTGCTCTGCCAAAACCCAAGCCAAAGGCCATAGCAAAACAGCCTATAACAGTAGTAAAGCCCCTTCAAAGCCATGCAACAGAAGAAGATCTGGTAAATCAAGAAGTGCATCAAGAAGCGCATCAAGAAGAAGACCTGAAATCTGTCTACCAAGCAAAGGCAGCAGCAGCTCATAAAGAGAGCACTGCTGTCCTATAAAAGCACTTTGGAAAGCAAGAAAATAAACGAAATTTATCTCTTTTATTTGTGAATCTTTTTTCGAAGAATAATAAAGTCCATATAGCAGGAAAATACAATGTACAAATACCTATACCAGAGAAGTTGGCTTGTGTGATACCGCATTCTTTTTCTATTTTTTATAGATTCAGTAGCAGAACTTGTGATCAAGATATCAGTATCTGGGCTGCTGCCCAGCCGGAAGACTGCAAGGAGGGGAAAGATATACTTTTCGATCAGGGTGAGAGACACTAGATTGTACAGATGTTCTGTGTTTACTTTTTTCGCTAGTGCATCTCCTAGTTCACAGCACGTTATGTGGTCACAGTGGCGACTTACGCCGCTTGCATCAAATGTAACAAGCGCAGTGCTCTGCGTTTTTCTGTAAATTTCCTCCAGGCTGCTCATAAGTTTGTTTGTGACAGCTAGCTCTGAATCAGGATACTCAAGCATAAAAAGAGGCACTTTATGGGATGCACACAAACGCTCCATCTCCTTACTACGCACCTCTTTATCTCCGCCTTTGTCACCGCCAGTGCAAACAACGATAGATATGCTTCCTTTGTTTGCTAGGATTTTCGTTAGAAAAGGACCAAAAAACATGCTTTCATCATCGGGGTGGGCTATAACCAGTAAATACCGCAGAGACCTATCTAACTTATAAAAGTTCATGATGTGCAGAATGTGCACTGTAATAATTCTCACAAGTAATACAGAAAGGAAGACCTGTATCATTCTTATATTTTTGTATTTTTTGCAAATTAATAATTTGTTTATGCTGGCAGCTGTACTATTACTAAGCGAAACAGGGTCGCACATTGCCAGGCCGCTTGTGGAGATGAACAAGGATAAAATATCCCAAATGATTGAGGTGTTTCTGGATGTAAAGGGAAAAAGAAAGTATGCATGCGCGCTGCCTAGCCCAATAGGCACGTTCTTCTATCAAGAGGTAGATAGTCTGACAGTGGTTGTTCTGGCGGATAAAGAAGACAGGCGCATCTCAGAGTCGCTCAAAAAGGTAGAGGTTCTTAGCAAGTCGCTTATAAAGGACATAAGTTTGGAGAGCAGCGAGATTTTTCTTCTGCTTTCCATAATTGACGAGATATTCACAAAAGAAGGGGTTGTAAACAGAACAGTTGAAGAGATAACGCGGATAGTGGGGATGCAGAGCAATGATGAAATACTGCACGAGATGATCATGAAAGGAAAAGAGAAGGAAATGGAGAAGGCTGCAAAAATGAGAAAGATGCATCCTGCAATCGATGAGATTACCAAAGAAATGGAGGAGATACGAATCCTGAGGAAAGACCTAAAGGAGATTCCAGTGGCAGTACATAGAAAGGAAGAGCCAAAGGCAAGATTTGAGATAAAGAAGACAAAGCCATTTATAGAGACAATGGAGAATAAAATAAACATTGTAACCCATCAGAAGCACACAGCAACCATAAATTCAGAAACAGAAATAGTCAAGGCAGAGGGCGTGGGGGAAATGCTGATCAGAATAACAGACGAAGAGCATGCAAATATTTCGATCCATCTGAACAAATCCAAGCCAAGCAATGCACGGGCGCACCCCTCTGTAGATAAAAAGGCTTTTTTAGGAGACAGAATAGTCCCAAAGACAGACCTGCCAAAAGGCATTACTCTTACTCTGATGAAGTGGCCTCTTGAGGAGGTAAAGATGCCAATTGAGGTGTCATTCTGGCAGACTGAGATATCAGAGGAGCGGTACAAGTTTTTTATTGAAATAACCGCAAATACTGATGTAAAGAAAGTGGTTGTAAAGGTCCCCATTAAAAGAGTGTCTGACATGGAGATAGTGAATGGAAAGGTTGCAGGCGATTACATAGTTGGCGAAATAGAAGATATAACCCGGGACGAATCGAAGTCAGTTGAGTTTTCAGGCCTCTGTGATGACACGGACTCGCTCTTCCCATTCCACGTGTGCTATACTGTTGAGGAGAAAGAAACGCTCTCTCCGCTTGAGGTTGAGTCCGTCCACCACGCAGAGAGTGAGGGCGGGGCGCAGGTTGATCGTGCGTTCATTTCAATGGCCACAGTAATTGAAGGAGACTGCACAGTGCTCAACCACTAGATAGTCTTTAAAGACATATCTATAGATGGAGCCAAGTTATCTGCATCTTATGCAGTGAAGAGTAAGTAAATAATTGAGGGCGCTATAGCCGCATTTTCATGCATTTTGTCTTATGTGTATCTATTTCTTATGGCAGCTGCCCTTACTGCAGAGGTGCCAGTACTATGCTGCTCTGCATGCAACTAAATAGTGGTGATCTGCACGGCAGCGTGCTGGATGGATTCTGTTATTTTCTGTTATTCAGTAGGAATATTTTACAAATTATTTTTTTATATCCCCAGATGGAAAATACCCAA
The DNA here is from genome assembly GCF_000738915.1 of Nematocida ausubeli. Taxonomy (NCBI): domain Eukaryota; kingdom Fungi; phylum Microsporidia; genus Nematocida; species Nematocida ausubeli. The sequence continues at coordinate 177,490 of NW_026515636.1, forward strand.
GCACAGAAGAGAAAGACATTCAGGAAGTTTGAATACCGTGGAATTGACTTCGATGACTTGGTAAAGATGCCAATTGAAGAGTTCTCAGCCCTGTTAAAATCAGGAGCCAGAAGAAGAGTTAGAAGAGGATTCAGCCAAAAGGAGATTCAGTTCCTTCTTGACTGCGAAAAGTCAAAGGCAGCAGCAGAGAACTCTAGAGACAAGCCAGAGTGCGTTACAACTCACTGCAGATCCATGATTATTTTCCCACAGCTAGTTGGGTGTGTATTGGGTGTATACAATGGAAAGGAGCACGTTACATTTGAGGTAAAGCCAGAAATGATTGGATTTAGACTAGCAGACTTCAGTTCCCCACAGAAGATGGTTTCCCACGGAAAGCCTGGAATTGGTGCCACTTCCTCATCCAAGTTCGTACCCCTGAAATAAAAGGAAATACTATGGTTTACATGCTTATTCAAACTTATTTGCGGTGTTTTGCTTCTTCCTGCGTCTGTGCTCTATTTGCATTATGGTTTAAATTTTCCGGCTGCAATATGCCGTCCGCACTGTTTTCTGCCCGCGTATGCGGAGAAGATGGGCATGCTGCTCGGTGACATGCACATTATCTCAGCTCCAGAAATGTACACCACGCATTGCGTAGTATATTGGCGGCTGCACTGCAGTGCACTGCGTTCTTAGAGCTCTTTCTACGCCCACCGGTAGAATCTACTTATATTTTTTCTTTTTTTTCACCCTGCATGAAATACAACACAAAAATAAGCAGCTCCAGAAGAAAGTGCCGAAAGGCCCACTTTAACGCAAATGATGCCAAGAGACGAATGATTATGTCCGCAGGTCTGAGCAAAGAGCTAAGATCCGAGTACATCTTCAAGTCATTTCCTGTAGTAAAGGGAGATGAAGTGCTTGTCCTAAAGGGAGACTTAAAGGGAAAGACCGGTAAAATTGTCAAAGTAAACAGAGCTACATTCAAGGTAGTATTAGACATATCATACAGAGAGAAGAAGAATGGACAGACTGCCTCCTTTGGAATCTACCCATCCTCCCTGGTTATCACCAAGTTCGCCCTTGACAAGAACAGAGACGCACTTCTGCAGAAAAAGAAAGAGGCACGCATTGCTGGAGATGCTCTAAAGAAAGAAAGACAAGAATAAATATGCGCTATTTATAATATATTTGCATTGCGATTTGTGATATTTTTGGATACTTTATTATACAGTTGGCCATGTCTTATTAAGCATACTGCGGTACATGGCTGTGGCTGATTAGATACTTCTCCATTTTTGCATTTTCCTGCTTATTTTACTGCTTTCTCAGCAGCCGTTCCCGAATCCTTCTAATTTTGTCTCTGGCTGGCTCGGGTATCTCTTCGACCTCGTATTCGTGGTACTGCAGAATTCGTGTCATTATTTGTGTCTGCTGTGCTTTAACTGAAAATGACTTGTTCAAGATACTCTCTAGCGCATCCTTCTGTGCCAAGCCAAGCGTAAATATAATGTGCAATAATGAAGAGAGTAGTGCTGGGTTCTCAGACAGCAGCATTCTAATCTCCTCGGGTCTATTCACGGCAAGCTGCTTCATGTGCCGCAAAATGTCCTTTGTTTCGTCTGGTGTTAGCTTATCGAGAGTGCTGACAATGCCGTCTATGTCTAACTTCACCTGCTCAGCCTGCGGCTGCTGCGCTGAATTATTATCAGCATAGTTTATCTTCACAGGCCTATTATTCAGCATTATCTTCAGTCTGTTTACTGCTATATCTGCAACTATTGGGGACTCGTACGTACAGAAACCGTACCCCTTTGATTTACCTGTGGCTCTATCGGTTACCATCCTAAAGGATATAACTCTGCCAACAGATGAAAGCTCTTCTACAATGGTTTCTTCTGGAACTGTAAAGTCAATATTGCCCACAAAGACAGTGCATCCTCTATTCCCCATTGAAAATATTTTGCAAGAATAATAAAGACATATAGCAGTCTACATGTACATTCATGGGAAAATAATAAGCACTGCAATGAAGCAAATAGCCTGCAGAATGCAATGATATTCTAAATCTGCTGTGCTGGAGTGGTAGAATTTTATTCAGAGAGAAATGATCTGGCAATAAGCCGGGTTCTAAATAGTAAGCATAGAAAGCCTACAGAAGCTAAAATGTCTTAGACACCTATTAATAAGAGAACTTCAGACAGAAATAGAATACATCAGATGCAAATAAGACACTTCTAAAGGATACTTGGTTAGATATTCATTTTTACTTAATGCAGATGCCAGAAACAAGGAGTTCTCCTGTTGAAAGAACTAGTTGCTGCATAATAAGCAGCAAAGGACATTGAAGAGAGAGTTAAAGCTACAACTGAAAGAGATTAATTTTAAGATTTGTGTTTCATTCTAGTATGCTAATTACCAGTAATTTTTAATTTCAATGCACTGGAGGCATACAGACCAAGAAAGAATTGCAATTCACGGAACTGCAGCCCTTCCAAAGAGAATTAAGTAAACTTGAATTTTTATTAAAATATAGCTAAAACAGTATAAGTAATTCTTGTACGTATGGTCCAACGGAATGGAAAGAATTAAAATGCAGCTGGCATATCTACTATGCAGCCAGGCAAGAGTGTTTGTCTAGGTATATGTGCCTGCATGTACCCAGATAAAGCATGTGGTTCTGCAGCAAGCTCTGCTTGCCAGAATGAGATGTATACGAGTAGACCAGATATTTCACACAGTGCACCTCCAGATTGGATGAACTGCCACAGTGTGCAGTCTATTATTTTATATGCAACTGAGAATGTATCTGTATGCATAGTGCATTGCTACGCCTATAAATATATCTATGAACGTGTGGTAGTACTCTACTGTGTGTATTAGAACTCGGTGGTATTCATATATTAATATGACAATGGGTATGCTTCTATTAACATTTAAAAGAATGTGCATTCCATTGAGAAGAATGAAGGTGTGCCCAGACGGGTTGATGGGCAGCTTGTTGTCGCCCAGGAATATGCGTGCGTCCTTGATCCATCCTATGATGGATGTGAACACAAAGTACATGAGTATCTCTGTTATTGTATGGAATATGCCCCGAATGTGCACCTTATGCCCGTGCAGGTGCGATACAATGTAGGGAAGAATAAAACCGCACTTATTCACAATGAATATCTCCCAGGCATAGAGGCGTGCTGTGTTTACATAGCCAAAAATGACTGCCTCTTCTGAGGAGTTAAACAAGGAGTACAGAACAATGTAGAGCACGTACGCATGAAACACCTGCATAAAAGAAAATGAAAATTGCAAGTGCGTATTTATTCATGGTTCAACAAATCCGATAAGGACTGTATGCAAGGCAGTCTCGGCTCTCTTACGATGTGAATATGCAATATTTATGCACTATAGTGTACGTATTATCATTTGGGTTAGATGCCAAGCACAGAGGGCCTTTCGTCCACTCCATCCATTCTGCACTATTAAATCACTTACTGGATCTGGATGGTACCTTAGCGACAGCCTCCTTTATTTCCTTAAGAGCATGGGTTCTGAGCTCACCTGAGAGATTGACCTGCACTGCAGCCATTACTTCCTCAAGGTTGATTGTCTGCTTGCCTACCTTGCGTGCAAGAATCTCGCAGTCGTGGGACAGCTTGTCAATTATGTCACAGACAATGTTGCAAAGACTTTCTACTACTGGCCCGCTGACCTGAGGGGGTGCAGCCTGGTAGGTGTTCTTAAGCATTCTCTTAATGGATGATCTGAAATTGTATTGGCTTTTAGACATGTGGTTTGCCTTCTTCTTCTTCTTTTCAGATGCGCCTACACCCTTTGCTGGTGCCTTTCCTGCTGGTACTATTTTTTTGTCTCCTGTCTTTGCGTCCATCTTCATTATTTGTGCAAATAAATTTATATTTATACTTTTGTTTTGGCGGGTACTTTCCCTCCAAAATGCACAGCACAGAAGAATGGCCTTTTTTCGACTAAAACAAAGGACCACACGGCAGAATACCTTTAAACTGCACCTGCAATGGGTGCATGAAGTTCATTTGGCTCTTGCCTGAATGTAAGATTGATTTTTCAATTAATCCAGATCACACTCCATGTTCCATTTACATATTACATGAATCTGCATAGCAGTAATTAAGAGAAGCAAGGTAATTCTTGGTGTTTTGCAATAAAATATGGATATCATGGGGTGTGTACTCTTGTGAGTGGAAGTCCATGCAAATGAACTCAGGATACGTATAAGGCTCTTCTAGTGTATTTGTAGACTAATCTGTCTCCTTATACAGGTTTACTATAGTTGGTACTAGCTTAGTCTACTTTTCTAAATTCAAGCTTTGCAATATTTATCAGATGATTACAGGAGCACGGGAATAAGCACTCTTTCATTCGGATATAGGCAGATAGAAAAATGACTGAATAAGAAATACTCGCATACTCTCAGAATACTGTGAAGGGCATGTGACAGACGAAGTCTTATTTTGTTATGTGCATGGCTACCTATAAAGGAGTCTTCTAGTATATTGTATAGAATATTCAAATGAATATATGTACCCCTGAGTCTTTAATTAGCAGAATTTATAGAAGGCAGAAATTGAAATGCAGACATATATTACTAAGACATTGGAAGCCTTAATATCACATTATTGCATCCGAAAGTAACCAGAATTCATTTTCTACAGATGGCTCTGTAAGAACATTTAATCCTAGTCTATTTACATACTTAGTTTATTCTCTGCTATGGCACAGTAATAAGGCTAGAATGTGTTTTCTCTAGAATGAGCTTATACGGAAAATGAGTCTACAGGTGCATGGTGCTATTCCATTCCACAGATAAGCTGTAATAGGGCCAGTATGCTACATTCTTCAAAAAGATGCATCTCCTGCTATTCACAGTAACTTTCATACTTATTTAAACTAACCCCATGGCAACACTTTATTCAGAGTGCATTGAGCAGAGTATTAGTATAGCCAGCAACTAGTGAAAAGTGCTTCAGATATGCCTTCATGACATAGAACAAAGCATTCTAGTTTAATCTGCGCATGCTTTTAACTGAACACACTCTACTATATGTGTATAACATGCCTGTGACAAACATAACAGTCTCTTTATTATTCTTGTATTCCCTGAATTTATTTACTCTTTCGCATTACATCGTACGCTTTGTTCACTTTCTTGCAAGTCTTAGCTGGCATTTTAGTCTCTACTTCTTGCAATATCCCTTGGACATCCTGCTCCTTCTTTAGTAAATTTAAAAGTGACAGCAGCAATAGAGGCCCTAGCAGAACCCCTGCACTTCCAAATATTTTCCATCCTAGAACACTGCTTACATTAATGAATATTTTATAGTCTATTAGAAGATTCTTCTTCTTTTTATCCATTAATATACTGCTTATAGTGAGATGCACTAAAAGTATTATAAGCATCATGGAGGCAGACTTCAGAATATTTTCACTTCCATAGTAAACCATCTTTGCTGCATAAAGAATGAACAGAGCTGTAAATGGGAATATTCTGCTGGCGATGCTTATTATGCACAGCTTGTTGACTAATGACTCTTTTTCAAATATCCAAATGATAAGCGATATTAAAATGTACTCAAAGCTTACAGCAGTCTCTGCAACAACCAACGATCTAAAAATGTCGAAAATAAAAACACAATTAATATTTTTAAACATCAGGTATAACGAGCTATTTCCAATCTTGTAGAAGTAGTATAAAGAGAGCGCAAAGAATATGGAGTGCACAATCACCTGGTTATAGTTTTCATATAGAATATACAATAGAATATTGTAGCTTAGCCCATAGCCAACCAGCAAAAAGGGCAGGAATGTGTACACTATAGATACTATAACCGACGCGTGCACAATTGGCAGCAGCAAAAATGGCGTATTTTCATTAATTTGCTTTAAAATAATGGAATAGCACATTGAATAAAAAATAGTCAGAAAGTAGTCATGGAACAAGAGATAATTGCCATATAGGATCAGGGAGAAGAAAAGGCATTTCAACACAGGGACCATAAAAATAATAAAAAATAATTCTTTAATAGTAAAAATAAACACAGGAGGACTACTATTGTTTAAAGTGATAATTAGTATAGTGACATAAATTGAAGAAAACATATTCAGATGATTTTGGGCTATAAATCTGCATGTACCCCATGGAGAGCAATGAAGATTTAATGAATGCCTATTTATACGTGTAGATTAGAGAGGGATTTCAGTGGCTGCCACTCCTATCCTAATAAGTTGAAATACTACAAAGAATTTATCTTCTGCAGCAACCAGAAGAAAAGGCATAAATGGCTCTAATGCATAAAGAAGTACATAATATTCACATGTCTAGTGAGATTTCTTTATTATTTTAATTTAACCTCATGCTGTTGCCTCTATAGAACCTCCTGGGTACTCTTCTATTTTTGTGAAATAACTTGCACTCTACCAAGAGAGAAAAAAGAACAGACTAAAATAACAATGCACATAGACACTAATGCAATAATAAATGGTATTTATTTCAGTGCTAGTATCAGTTTTTTATAGTCACGCAATGGCTATAACTTATTTTATAGCCACATATGAAATCTGTCTGTTGTATTTGCAGAATGTAAAGATATTCTTTTAATTAAAGGAAGAAGTAATTTATTTAATTATATAGCAATGCATGTATATCTGTTGGTGTGTTATCTTGTAAGAATAAATACATAGTATTAACAAGTTAATTGTATTTAATACGGCTAGCCTCCCAAAGAGAGATAATTGCTTCTAGCATACTTCTTCTGAAAATATGCTAAAAATGGAGGTTCGGGTTATATTTGGTTGGCTGTGTATTCTATTAGCTTTTATTTTACAAAAACCCATTGTTGGTAGATCTATTTGTCTAAGTTTTCTGTGAGCTATTGGACTTGGCCTTTCTATTCTGCAGCATCCTTTATTTCTTGCTATAATTTAATTATGCGCTTAGGACAGACCAATTGAAATTATTTTAGTTTGAAGCCCATAGAGAGCAATAAAGTTTCTCAGAAGTAGTAATTCTTACACAGTGTAAAAGTCAGTTACTTCTATGCTTTATCTATTTTATGGTATACAGCTATTGTGCTCTATGATTATGTTAAATTTCTAAGAGTATTCAATTTAATAATCTTGTTTATTGAATTTTCTTTTGTTTGTGAATGATAATTCAAGTTATATAAATATACGCATACTGTAAACATAGCACATATCATAAATCACAAATAACATATGCCAAAACAAACAAAACAAACAGAAAGTTCTTTAATCTAAGCTGAGTTTTCTAGTTGGGAATACTCCAATTATAATTTAAATTTAAGTTCACTTTTTATGGAAGACTTCTAAGTATGCACATAATGCTATTCTCCTGGTGTATAGTACATGGTCTTTACACAAATATGCACGAGAACACTTTCTTATAGGTCACTTCAAACCATATTTTCACTCATGAAATTCTAGTCTAGGCTTTTTCTCTTAACTACCCCTGTAATAATTTTGAAAACACCAAAATTTGCTCGAATTTAATTAACTGTAAATTTAAGTAAATTTAATTATTCTAAAAGTAGAACTAAAAACAAATAAAGCATTGTTTGTTTCTGATTTAATTTAAATGTGGACAAAAAAATGATCGGAAATAAAGTATAAATACAGAAAGAACTCGTACACAATATGATAGGAATTTCAAATGGCTCACTAAGAGTAATATTGATAGGAATAGCTGGAATTATAGGAATAGCCTGCATGACTGTAATGGGAATGTATTTATTCTCTTCAAAAGAGGATGAAAGCATACACCAACCTCATGCGGAAAGGCAAGGAAGTAGTGGTCTAAAGGGTTTTTATGCGTCAAAGCACGTCAGATCCACTTTGAAAACTTTTGAACAAAACGGCTCTAGTATTGAATACAATGAATTAGACTATACTACTAGAAGCTCAAAATTAAAGAATGAACAAGAATTGCCTCAAGGCGATGAAAGAAAAGTAACTGACCAGAGCAGTAGTTCTAACCATGTGTACTTAAGTGCGCAAAATGGTGATTATAAGAAGGAAACCTTTGTTGGACAAAAAGGAAATAATGATGACTCAGTATACAGTACAGACGCTGCTTCTGAAAGTAGCAATATCTCACAAATAAGTACTCCTCCCCATAAGATAGATCCTACTAGACAGATGGTTGATGAGTCTTCATCAAAACCACCCCATGCTACTAAGGAATCATCCAGTGATACTAGACACCCACCCCATGATACTAGACACTCACCCAGTAATACTACGGAAGAATATACTTCTTGCCACAGTACACAACGCGGTCCTCCACATAAATTGAAGATTACAGATTTATTTACTTATCTGGATAATGCAGAAAAATATAACCAAAATAATAATTATCTTAAAAAAGCAATTGATAAATGGTATCCAACTATTCTACATCGGAATAGTGCATCTGGATGTAGCCTGAATGATAATCTGAGTAAGGGTATAAAAATTGGTAATGCCTTACCATATCGTACAATGCCATTATCTACTAATGATAAAACCAAAATTATAGATATACTATGTAAATTGCCTGATTTTGACATGAATTCTAGCCAAAATGGATATAAAGTTTTAAATGCTATTATGTCTTTTGGTAGTAATTTCGTAGAGAGAAAAAGCAATATTGACTATTTAGCTAAAATGCTCGAAGTGACAGATTCTAAGGATTTCTCTGCTGAAGAGCGTAAAGTATTTGGTAGTTCTAAAAATATAAATAATATAACTATGTTAAGTGAGCTTCTAAGAAAATCGGAAGTGTATTTTCCAAAGACATATGAGAGTTATAAAGATTCGGAAGAGTTTAAAAATGATTGTTCATATATAGAATATACAGTGGGAGATGTTTTTATAGATAATATGCAATATTTTGAACTTGACTCAGAAATGAATAATGATAACTTGTTTAAAATACTAGAAACTAATGCAAACGGCAAAGATTCATTAATTGCTGCTATTATGTTAATTTTTAGTATTCCAGAAATTAGGAGTGATCTTACATTTGTAAATGTATTTTTCAAAGCCGTAAACAAAACAATTTTTCAAAATATAAATCAAACGGATCTGAATGAAAAATTAAAACAGATGATAGGACCGAGATCTTTTGAAGTCAATGTATCTAGTTTCTTGGACATATTCATGTCGTTAGCATGTATAGTAGGAGCAGAGTATTCGAGTGAAAATGATGTTGCGAATAATCTCCCTGCTATTTTAAGCAGAATAGAAAACACTATATCTATCAAAAATGCTTGCCTGGCATATGAACATTTGGTTTTCGTGATGAGAGTTGTCTATACAATAATTCCTCACTATATTTTTGGTGTTAAAATGCGCGGAAAACAAATATTCAGACTACCATCGTGTAGTCTTTCTATTGCTAATATTAAAGTAGAAAAGACTAATGATACTGAAAAGTACAAATTAGAAAATTTCGAGCTACGTGGTGCGTCTAGTTATATTTCTATTAGTCGTACTCCCAATAATTTTAATCCCGATGAATTTAATTTAGAATTGACTGATCGTGATATTACCACTGTTTCCCTACCATACTTCTCTGTTATTTTTGTAGATAATAGAGAGCACCGCCGTAAACCTCTTTATCTCCCATATAGTGAAATTTTCTATAACCTAGAAAACACTAAAGCGTGTATATCAAGGGTATATAATCTAGATATAGAAAACATTCACATATTCTTCTATTCCATAGCTAATAAAACATGGTCATCTTATGAACATGTTTATACTACAGATAATAGTACCCATAATGGATATGTTCCAGTGTTCTACTATATAGAAATCCCTAATGGTGTAGATTTAGATAAATGCTCACTCTTAATGATAACTAAGGAAGATAAAGATCAGACTGACGATTCTGTAATTGCACTTCCCTTATTCCTAAATCGTCTTTACCAAGATATTTTAGAAGAAGAGCTCGATGATTTGCCAACATTTACTAATGATCACATTGTTACCGGATTAAACTTTAAAGATGTGGCTCCATGCAATTTTGAATTTAAAGTTAAAAATCCCGATTTAGATTCAAGAAGGGTATATAAGGGACTATCATTCAAAATCAACACAGATGTAGAGCTAGAGATTCCATCAACTATGGATCTTGATCATGTATTTGTCTATAACACAAGTGCTATCAGTAATGATCCTAAGAATTTGGATACTCGAAATTTATTTTTTTTTACAGTGCCTATTCGGGATAAATATGCTAATTTTTACTTCAGTCTTAATGGAAGTGTTTTAAATACGTTTTCATATAGAAACTCTAGTGTCTATACTCCATTTGGCTCTATCTCTTATAGCCGGAAATATACTAATTGTTCCCTTTCGTTAGTTAAGAAATCAGAAAATGATGAAGGTTATATCTATCAGTCTTTATTTTCTTCTAGGCCCACTGAAAACCCTACTACTGATGGCAAGGAAGATACTACAGAAAACGAGAGTACTCTCATAGATTCAAGTTTACTTATACGTGCGGATTCTTATGACATTTTGTATGATTCATTCCTTCTATCATGTTTGCTTGCAAGGCTTGTTTCTTTAGCTTAGTCATTTAGTTTGTGTCTATATTTGTTTCTTTATACTTTTCACTTTTCTGTCTGTACTGATCCTTGGCTTATGTGCGCGTAATTGCGTAAAAAACAAACTCATCAGTAACTCCCATAAGTGCAAAATATTCGAGATAAAATAGCTACAATAAAGCCAGTATATTCATAATTTGAATATAAGGCATTATGAGATTTTAATTTGCAGAGAGTTAAGATAAGCATACTGTAAGAACAGTAGCTAAAATTATCTTTATGCATTCAATAAATGTTTCTTCTTATGAAATTAGTATTTTTACTGTGCCTGCCCTCAAGATTATTATACATTCTATAGTAGCATGCATTATTCTCATCCAGCATTTTTTTAAATTTTTTGTAGTTCACACGAAAATATAAAGTATATGTACACTAGCATATATTTTCTATACTAAAGGCTTTCAATTTCATAAAAAAGCACAGAAAAATAAAAAGAGACAATAAACACAGAGAAGAGAAGTAGGGATTTCACCAGGCCTTATTGACTTATAGATACGCTTAAGTGTATTCTTAACAGGCCTTCATATTATAAGTAGGATTCTCACATGTTCAAGTATTCAAATGTTCAAAAAGCTCATTCTGCACAAATGTAGAGTTATTTACTTTTCAAATATGAATTTATGCTGCTTCTATGCCTCTTCTGTATAATTTATAGAGGTTCTTTTGTTAATCTCTCACAACTGTATATTTGGTTTCTAAATTTTGTTTAAACCATACTACAGCTCAAATAACTAAATTTCTAAGCCAAAAGCAATATTCCTCAAATAGACCCCTATCCATAAATTTGTACGTTATATTCAGTGGTTTTATTTATATAGAGGCATTCAAAGCATGCAACTGCGGAAATTGTCTGGTAGCATGGATAATCTCTACTTGCGCCATACATGCCTAAGACAAGAAGAAAACACTTAGTATACCAGAAAATAAGATAATTTCGCATATAATAAATATTCATAACTTCAAAAACTTCTTAGAGACAATAAGTCTAGCTGGAGTATTTATATTTCATATGAAGAAGGATAAAATATTTTTACTATGAATATAAGCATTCTAGGCTCCTTCCTGCCTAGTCTAGCAGGAAAAAGAGTAGCTGTCCGAATATCTACTGGATACGTATACAAAGGGATACTTGCAGGATATGACGATAGAATGAATGTCCTTCTAAAGAAGTGTATTTTAGACGCAGTCTGTAATAAAGTCCTTATTCGGTGCAGTAACATAGTAAGTATATGCAGGGATGATTAGTGCGCATAAGAGACTGTTGTGCTGTGGTAGTAGAGTGCAGGCTATAATTTTCAGAAGAAGGCGCATTGACTGCAGAGTATCAACTTCTTAATAAAAGTCAAGTGCAGTGTTTGGCAGAGAGGGATATTTAATATACTGTCTGGTGTTTTAAAAGTTTTATGGAGAGATTTCTTAGAAAGGAACTTTTAGGATACGGAACATATTCAATGGTAAGTTAAAGCGTCTAACATAAGGTATATGAAGGATATGATACAATTGAGAACACTAAAGTTGCATTAAAAATAATCAAACTATCAGAGGAAGAAGGAATGCCAAACACTGCACTAAGGGAAATATCCATAATGAAAGGACTATCCCACAGAAATATTCTTTCAATACACAGCATACTGCATAGTGAGACAGAGCTAATAATAGTTCTGTCATACATAGAGACTGATCTAAAAAAGCTGCTGCTCTCAGGGCAGGCAATAAATGCAAAGTATCTTGTGAAACAGTTAGTAGAAGGTGTTGCATACCTGCACAGTCAACAAATCATCCATCGGGACTTGAAGCCGCAGAATATCTTGGTAGACAAGGATGAGTGCTTGAAGATAGCAGATTTCGGGCTTGCCAGGAGTCTTGAAATAAAAATGCCATCGTATTCATCTGAGGTGGTGACTCTGTGGTACAGGTCCCCCGAGCTGCTCAAGGGTTCGAAAGTGTACGGGTACTCGATTGATATTTGGAGTGTAGGCTGCATCATAAGTGAAATACTAACAGGAGTAGCACTTTTCTCAGGAAGCGACAAGCCAGATCAGATTGTCAGAATATCCCGGTATCTTGATATGCAGGCAACCGCCCAGATGGAGTACTTGCTGAAGCTTCACTCCGCTCACGACCCAATGTATGCAGGCCTTATATTTGAATGCTTGAAGGAAGTGCCAGAGAAAAGGATCACTGCGCATGAAGCACTAAACTATTTGAGCCAAATAGAGTAGAGGAAAGAATCAGCCAGAGGATGATGAATAAAGAGTCGGTGGGAGATGTTTAAAATATTCGCTTGGTTCAGTCTACAATTTTAAAGCTTTCTGTACAGAGTATTATAAGTGAACTCAGAAAATAATTTCCAGTTTTTTGTGAATTCCAGAAATGCACAAATCTAAGCAGAACCCTGCAGAAGTATCTAGCTAGGAAGAATATTTAAGTCCGCAGTAAAGACATATGTCATTTTCCTCTGGATATAGTCTAAATTAGAGAACATTCAGAATGTATTTTATTCTTACGGGTTTGCAAGGTAGTTGTAGTACTTTAATGAGCTGTATTTATAATTAGTTTTTGTTCATGTGTTTTGAGTTAGTGCATGATTATATTACTTCCTTGCAATTCCATAGCAAGGCTTTCATCTTAATTTATATAAATCCCTTTGAAGCCATCTGAATGCATAATAATTACCACTAGTTTGCAACAGGACAGAAACATTCGAGAGAATGAAGTCTCATAGACAGAGAATATTCAAAAATACAGTAAAACTACAATTTGCTCAGAACATTCTTTTTACAACAAGAAGAAATTCCAAACTAAAATACATTTAATTGGGGCATTCTTACTCCGTAGTATAGATCTGAATATAACCAAGAAGATGCAAATATTGAAAGAAAATCATAGACCATTCAAGACAAACTACAGCAAAAACAGTAGCCAAAGATAGTTTTACTATGAAAATAGAACTTATTCAATTAATATTTAAGGCAGGCACACAAAAAAAGAAATATTTCAGAGTGTATATAGTAGTATACAATAGGATAGAGAGTTCTAAAAGTGTTTTTTTATTGTAGATGTATATATGGGGCACTTTAACCTGTAGTCTTTGTATATTATATGCTTTTATTATTGAAATATCGCACCTTTGTAATACTTTCTTTTGGTTTTATGGCTTTTCTCTAATTCGTATATTTTTCTGAAATTATTCCATTTTATACCAGAGACTTTATTGTCTGAAATAAAGAAGTACATAATTTACCATAAGAATATATGCTAGATAGTATGTTTAGACTAGTCTACTTACACTACATGCCAAATTCATTGACTTTAAATTGTAAATTCTAAGATCGCATGAATTAAAGAATAATCTCTCTGATATCCTTCATATCTAATCTTATGGTTTATTCATAAAAATGAACTATTTTTAAAAAAACCAATGGGCATCTATACTGCGAATACAAAGATAAGCGCAGATCTACTAAAAACTACAGATAGCACTCCAGAAGTACCAGATAAAAGCAATGTAGCAGTAAATACTCTAGAGAAGCCAAGAACAAAAGGAGAAATCTTTCATAATCGAATTGTTATGGTATTTAGGGCTATTTATATATTTTCGGGTTATATAACTAGTTTATTTTATGCGCAACAGATAGTATTTTTAATTAGATTCTATATTAAGTATTCTACAATTTTATATAATATAGAGTTAGGCCTAGCTTGTTTACCTTTGTCTTTTACTGCGTGTGAATTAAAGGCTGCAAAAATTCTTTGGTATTTTATAGATGAATTTAGTCCTAAAATTAAGAATGACTCGCATGGGGATTTTAATATGAAAGAAAGGTTTTTTTACCTGCTGGCCACTCCCATAGCTTTGATGATGTTAACATTTGCAATTATTGACATGTCTACTGCAGTTTATATTATACAGCTAACCGCATATATTTTTTGTCCAATTGGCTTGGGGCTTCTTTATTCTGAAATCATAAAAGCTGGTATTCTAACACTTATATTCCCTTTTATATACAAGAAAGAAATTCGGGGGAAGGAAAATGGTCTATTCCTGTATTGCCGAAAAATGTTTATATTTTGGTCATTCACACTCTTAGCAGTTTATATTCTATTATTACTATGGCTTAAATATTGTCAATATTACTTGAATATTGATCTTAAATACTTTCTAATTCCCACCACATATGATACTAATTCAAATTACACAATCTTCAGTGATTAAAATTTCGGAAAATTATCACTTCTTAAATTTAAGACCAAAAAATCACTGATATGAAGAAAATAGTTCTGGAAAATCTACTAATCAAAAAAATACTAGATAATAGTGTAAGAATAGTAAAACAGCAGTATATGCTAACTACCAAGAGTAGACCAAGTCAAAAGAAAACAGCCATAATACATCCAGAGTCTGCAACAATAACAAAATAAAATTATCTTGAAATTAACTTTATCTAGTCTAGACCACTATTTACTTGCTATAATGTAGCCCCCTTTGGGCACATCAATTTTAAACTCTAAGATCACACAAGTTCGAGAATAATCTCTCTGATGTCCTTCATAACTAATCTTACAGGATTTAAATAAAAATGAACTATTTTTTAAAAAACCAATGGCTATCTATACTACGAATACAAAGATAAACATAGATCTACTAAAAAGTGAAAATACTGCTTCAGAAGTACTAGATACTCCAGAGAAGCCAAGAACAAAAGGAGAAATCTTCCATAATCGAATTATTATGGTCACCTGGGTTATTTATCTACTTGCTATTCAGATAGTTGTTTCTTCTATTATGTCAGAAGCAGTATTTTTACTTCGAACATTTATTAGTTCCATGGAGGAAAACATTTGCGTTAGACTCATAATAGTGTTGGGTTCACTGCTTACTTTAGCTGAATTAGGGGGTGCATGGGTTATTTGGCATTTTATAGACAAATTTAGTCCTAGAGTTAAGAACGAACAGCTTTTAGATTTTAATATAAAACGTGTGTATTGGTATATGCTGGCTGCTCCTGTATTTCTGATGCTATTCATACTCTCAGCTGTTGACATGTCTACTGCTACTTTTATTATGGAATCCTATGGTTATGCTTTATATGCAATTGGCTTAATATTACTTTTCTCTGAACTCGTAAAAATAACTATTCTAACACTTATATTCCCGTATATATATAAGAAAGAAATTAGAGAAAAGGAAGATGGTCTAAGTTCGTATATTCTTGCAATGCTCACTATTTGGCTCTTCTTAATTCCGGGATCTCTTATAGTGTTCGGGTTATTCGATGGATATGGTCAATATTTCCTTGATCTTGGTATTGAATGCTTTATGAACCCCATCACATCTAAAGATAGTTCAATTACTATATCTTGCGATGACTTAAATAATATATTATTCTAGTGTTTAGTTTGATAAATACATCTTGCTTATTGAGCAACGGAAAGTCTCTTTTTGGGTGTAGTTGGATAGTAAATATTTTACTCTTCTTCTGGTTCTTCCGTATAAATATTTCGTATTTTTGTAGGACAAAATTACTATTCCTTTGAGAAGAATTCTTGCTACAGCAGAAGGCCTCAAATAGAATATGTTTAATAAATAATGCGTATAAAACTCGCAATTATTACTAGAGAATAGAACCAGATGGAATGCTGCAAGAATATAAAAGTAGCAGAAGAAAGGACCAATACACAGCAAGAAACAGCAGCAAAGAATATTTTACTACAATAATAAAGCTTCTTCAATTAGTGTTCTGATTATATTTAGCTAGAACTTTCTACTGTACAGACACAAAAGCTTTAAGAGACTACTGTAAAACAGCAGAAAGTAAAGAGTTCTAGTCGTAGGATTTGCACCACAGATTCTTCAGAAACAGCGAAGATCCAGGCTGTCGATTTATTCTCATGGCAGGCAGGGTACTTTGAGTTCTCATGGTGTGCTTAGATTTACACGTTATTTTGGTTTAAAAGTTTTTCCAAGTTTTCCATTTTTCATGAAGACCAAATACGAATGGGGCCGAATGGTAATTAAAGACAAACGAATGAACAAGCCACAGAAAGAGAACAAATCCTTGAAAAGTGTTTTGGAAACTACAGAAGTAGATTCACTAGTTGAAGCAGCAGAGATAATTGAGTATGACTTTTCGCAGAATACATCAATAAAAGCACTCACACAAATAGAAGGAAAGGAAGGAATTAAAATACCGCAGAAGCCAAAAGAGACACTAGACAGAGAAGAGTACAAAAATGAAGAAAGAAAGGCATTTAATGAGTGGAAACTAAACATGAATGCACTGCTGAACACAAAAGGATCGATCACACCGTACGAGAGAAATATTAATGTATGGAGACAGCTTTGGTTCACAGTAGAGCAGAATGATCTGATTGTGCAAATTGTTGATGCAAGGAATCCTTTGCTATTTTACACAGAAGACATTCTTAAAATTGCGCCAACCAAGAGGCACTTCCTGCTTCTCAACAAATCTGATCTTCTAACAGAGAAGCAGAAAAGCGAATGGAGTGCATACTTTACAGACAGAAGGATGGAGCACTTCTTTTATTCAGCAGTGGAAGATAATTCAGACGAGCTGCTTAAGGCATGGGATGCAATGATAAAGGACGGAGTGAAGACCATAGGAATGATTGGGTACCCGAATGTAGGTAAAAGTTCTACAATTAACTCGCTATTCAAGAAGCAAGTGGTAAAGACAAGCATTGTACCAGGAAAGACAAAAAATGTGCAGACCTTGCAGCTGGAGAACATGGTCATTTGTGACTGCCCAGGGCTTGTGTTCCCTACTTTTGTAGCGCAGAAGCAAGATCTGCTTTTAAACGGAATTCTATCGCTTGATCACACAAGAGACATAAGAGACTGTTTGCAGCTAATAGTTGAGAGAATAGGGATAAGAAGGCTATGCTACCTGACAAAGGTCATTGAATTTGTGAATGACTCAAGAAGAACAATTGAAGAGAACTATTTGCACTACCTCAAAAAAGCAACAGGATGCGCAGAGGAAGGAAAACTCATAAAGATGGTTATAAAGGAGTATATAAAGGGGACCATTCGTTATGTCCACCCAGTCCCAGGAATGGACCCATTTTCATTTAATGAAAATAATCACAGAGTACCTGACAGTTATGTCATAAATTCAGCACTAGACCACTCCTGGTACAAGGACAAAAAACAAGAGCAGATAAAGGAAGAGGCAACTGAGAAGCTAAAGAAAGATCTTTTATACACAAAGAAGCACTATTTAAAGAAAGGTCTTGAAAGAGTCTTCAAAACAAAAAGATAGAGACTAAGACATTATGAAGTAAATTATTATAAAGTATTATATGAGTATTCCGCGGTTTAAAATAGCTTAGCGCACATATGGAGTCATAAATAATTCCCAGATGGATTATAAGTATACGCATAAGAGTTCTGTATAATTCGCTTATTATTGCTACTAATTCTCACTTACACAAGAATATGTGCATATTAATTGCTTTTCATATTTATGTCTCTGCTGCTACAAAAGCACACTAATATAGTCCAGGATAAAGGACATAGAATAAATGCATAGATATAACCCGAATATAATAATCCTCAGAGCCAGAACTCTTTAAATTCATCGATATTCTGTATATTTGTCTTATAAGGCAGTCATGAAATCAAAAAAACAGAAGCATATACATGCACAGAGTTACTACATTTTTATTGAATATCATGTGACAGGATTACTGCATAATTAAATTAATATGCATTACTAATAGATCCATAGAAGAATAGTTCTTCTTTGAACCAAAGAATTATATCTCTTCTTTCTCACATCTCTGCAGATTATGCATAATTTTATAACTACGCATTTCTCATCTACGGAAATCCTTTGATATAGTATCTTTCTGTGACTGGTGCTATCTTATCTGTGGCTTTATACATAAGACAGCCACTGGGTTCCTGTGAATTCATACTATTTCAGCTGTAGCCCACCCAGATACTTATGAAAATGTAATGAAAATGTGTTCCATAGAAAGACCCGAGTGTAAGTATGCGGCAAGAAAGAAGAAGGCAGAGAGAAAAGCAAAGAGACAAATAATATTCTATTTTTATGGAATAGCGAAAGAACACAAAAGCCATAGGGGTATCTGCTAATAGATGCCCTGTACGCAGCACACGAGTATATTTGTGCTTAGAACCATGTAATTTTCTCTTGTGCAAAACTCTAGTTATTTACTATGAAGGAAGCCTAAGTACTTTGTAACTGAAATACTGTGCTTTTTAAAGATGGAGCTGTGGAGGATGGGCTTTTCCAGATACTTTTTCACCTCGCATATACATATAAGTAGATCCCTGAGGGTGTGCTCTGTAAACTCATGGAATGCATCAAAATCATCACTTTCTCCATAGAGAATCTCACGGGCTGTGTATGCAATGGAGCAGCCTAACATGGAAGGCGAGTACTTTAAAAAAGACTCTTCTGGGAGTACAGAATCCAAAATAACAACAGCCAAATTCTCAACATCTTTCTGTTGTGCGCACTGTCTTAGCCAATTAAGAGGCGAGGGATAGCTTATCTTGTAGTCTAGGCAGTGCAGCATGTACTTCTCTGCCCGGAGTATTTCATTCTCAGTGAAGCTTCTGTCTGTCAGAACAACAAATGTCTCAACAGAAGGAGAGGCAACCTCTTCAAACTTTGAGGCTATGAGTAGTCCTGCCACACCCACTAGCTGCAGCTTTCCTATGCTCACAATGCGGTGCGTCAGGAATCTATCAATCAAATTCACAGAAAGATAGAGAGTCTCTGGGAGGAGATTCAGCTTATAGTGAACATCAATAATCCAATCGATCAGAACAGTGCGCATTGCCCATTTAATCTCCTCCTGCGATGCCATGTAATCCGGGGAGGGCATTGATTTATTCTCTTCCCTCATGTAGTGCAGGAGAATTTCCCTGACATAAGGTTTTACATCCCTGACATCACCAGGTTCTGGTGCAGGCGTATTCTTAATCTCTCTAACTGTTTTATTATGGATCTCTGCCAATGCCTTCCTCTTTATCTTCTTGGTTTCCATCCTTTCTGTGCTACTTTTGACTTTCATAGGGGAATGAATGGCAAATAAAAGAAAATCAATTTTGTTTAAAAGAAAGAGCAATGAGTCTTCAGAAGTATATAAGTGAGCTGAAAGAGAAAGGGAACAGTGATAAACTGCGCAGTACTCTATTAGAGCTAGGAGGATTTGCCACATGCGAGCTAAACAATGAAGAAATTCTTAATGAGCTTTTAGAGCTAAGCCAGTCAAGCGACTTGCTAATTTCCTTGAAGGCACTTCAGCTTCTCACCCGGGTGTACCGATACAGAAATAAAGGAAGTGAAAAATACTACAAAATAGCAGCGGATATCATCAAAGAGGAGCCAGACAGCAAGAAGACAGAGCAGATTCTGATATTTCTGCAACGGTTAAGTACCTTGGACTACCAAGCAAAACGCATCCCAATAAACCTCTTTGATGAAGACCCAATAAAAGAGGAAATTGCAAATAATACTGGACTAATAACTGCCATACTAACAGTCTGCACTAAGCGCACGTGTAAGTACCAGGGCCTTATACTCCTGTGGATGCTCACTTTCTCCAGCAGTGCACTGACTATTCTCAGTCAAACCCCAATGTTTTACATGCTTTCTTTTATCTCAAAGGACAGCAAAGAGAAAGAACTTCGGGTGGCTTTGGGGATTATTAAAAACTATCTGAAGTACACGCAGAAGTACAACTACGAAACATTCCAAAAAATAGAGTCACTTCTTTCTGTGCTCTCAAATAAAGGGAACAAAGATGACCCGGAGGAACAGAATGACTTGAAGTTCTGCAGGGAGAGATACATAAAACTCTCACAAAATATCTCTACCTTTGACTCGTACTTGGAGGAATTGCAGAGTGGCAGCCTTCAAGCACACCCATATCACTTTAACACAGAATTCTGGAAGACAAATTTAGATACTCTTGTGCTTAAGAGGGTAGACATAATTAAGTCTCTGAAACGGTTCTTAAAGTCAGAGAATCACAATAATATCTGGATTGCAGCAAATGACATATATAGAATAATTGAAGTGTATCCGGAGTCTATAGGGTTGATTAGGCAGATGGGTGTTCACCTGGTGCTCTTTGAAATACTTGCTGCAAAGACCAGTGAGGATGTTCGATTTCACGCTATGGAGGCACTTAGTGTGTGCTACAACAAAGAGTAATGATTGGCTAAAATGAATTTATAGGAGAGAATGACTTAAGGAGGATGGAAAATGAAGTTGTAATAGAGCAGGTTTCAAGAAAGGTTGATTTTGATTGCAGTATATGCATGTGCGAGGTGGAAATTCCTGTGGTAACCAGATGCGGGCATCTGTTCTGCTGGGGGTGCATAAGCGGATGGGGAAATAAATCCAGCATATGTCCAGTTTGCAAGACACTTTGCAGCCTATCCACAGTGATACCAATATACTCAAAGGGAAAACAGCACAGTAAGGGATTCTTCCCAAAGCCGCAGGATGTGCAAAGCACATGGAAGAAGAGTTCAAATTTAGTTAATTTTGGGTACTCGGAAGAACTAAGAATCTTTCACTTGCAGGGCATGGAGTACAGAAGAAGTATCTATGGAAAACATTGCCTTCTCACGAAGATTCTTTATATGATCTTCCTTCTATTTTTTATTATGGTGTTTTTTCTTCTAGAATAAATTGTATACGGTATTATGCGTATTTCATTGGGTTCTTCATATTTTCATCTGCACATAGAGGACTGGCCAGTCATTGGCACTTACGAATTAAAGACAGTTCCATCATTTATCGTGTGAATTCAGGTAGACCAATCATATTTAGTATATTTTGGCTTAATTATGTTGCACTAAAATATAACGGAAAGTATATAAAGTATATGTGATTTTGTACCGGTATTGTACTTAGGTTAAATTTATATAAATATCCCAGTACATAGTAGATTCTAGCATACAAAGTATTCTAGTACATAATAGATTCTAGTATATAATGAAGAGTATTTTAGTATACAAAATATTCTAGTACATAATGAATTTTAGTACACAAAGTATTCTAGCAAGACAATTCACATTTGGACAATTAATATTTGAATAACTCACTTTCTTCCAGGTGACTACTGTGCAGTACTTGGTAAAAATAATTATAAATTTGCATTTATTTTTAGCCCTTGCAATTAGAGTCACATTTCCTTTATAGCCAGATGTGCTATAAATTGCAACATACAACAGAAGGTACTAAAACCGCTTGTTAATTATTTAATAGGTCCAATGTTCTTCTAACAATTTTTACTTAAGCACCTTTGTGACAGATGCCTTCCCAAAGCATTTTTGTTTTAAATATTTCGATTTCTTGCTTTTTTTTATGCAGCCAATTGAGTGGATTGAGAAAAATAAAGGAGAAAGGGTTAGAGTGGTTTTAAGAACAGGGAGAGTATATTCTGGGACTTTTATCAGCTACGACTCAAATGTAAACATTCTCTTTGAGGATTTGTCTTGCTGGAATACCAAGGAGAAAATTGGAAAATCGATTCTGAATGGAACAACAGTAGCATACATGGAGAGATTAGTAAATTAGAGGTCAACTTGTTTTTGTTTATTGTGATATTTATAGGTGGCTATGCAGAAATAAGACTTGACTCAGTGGAAATTCTCCAAGTTTGGCTGTTTTCATGCTCTGCTGCATATTTCATCTGCAAAGAAATGGCTTCATTCGCTGGAATATTCCCTGAGAAGGGTTTTCCTTCAATGGGCAAGTCATTGCCTGTGATAATTATGTTGCTTAGAATTATAGCCTTCAGGGCATGGTGTCTGTCACAGTGAGTCATTGATTCAATCTGCTTTCTGCCAAGGCGGCACGTGAATTTAAAATACACGGAGATCTTCTCCAGTCTGTACAGCCCAAAGGACTGCTGCAGAATTGCCTCTAGTATGCGCTCTGCCTGGTTCTGCTGCAATTCTGTTGTAAAAGTAATTAAGAGATGCTCTATTTGCAAGTTCTTCAGGAAGGACATTGACATATCTGGGCATGCATTGACTCCTTGTGCTGTGATAGAATTCTTCTGGCTGCATTGCAATCCTGCGATGCGTATTTGAAGAACGTTATTTGCCTTAAATCTTTGAAATATGCTGGATGTCTTGTTTACAATTGGAAGATACTCCACGGAATAGTTTTGTCCTGGATGATTTATGAGCATGTGCGTGTTATGCTGGGATGTCACAAGAAATCCATTTTGGAAGAGATCTTGGTAGATGCCTATATCCAGCTTAAGCCTCCACAGACGATCAAATTGAAATATCTCTGGGTCTTTGCTCTCAACGTATTTGTGTGCCCGTATCTCGCTCTGTGTGATAGTAAGGGTCTCCAGATTTGTAAACTGTTGAAGTATTAGTCTGTCACTGTAATTTAGTCTTTCATGGAATACTTCAAGCCTTCTTATCTCTTTCATGTTAATATTCATAAATGCCTTAAATGAATCTATTCTCGTGTTATTTAAAACTATGCTCCTTAGGGACTGAAAGTGCACTTGATCGAATAATTTGCACAGAATATCTCTCTGGGTATTTTTAATGGAAATTGCCCGGATTGTATCATTTACAACGACTTCATCCTTACTTCTATTCCATCTGGATGCTTCCCCAGATATTTTAAATGACTCAATATGAGACACTTTTCCAACTTCACTAATTATAGCTGAAGAAATAACTGCATTATGTAATGAAATACTTCTTACTGTTTTTATTGCAGATATCCATTCATGCTTCAGCTCTTTATTTATTCCCTCCAGCTGCAATTCTTCAATATTCATTTCCCCAAGAGACTGAAGGATTCTGACTAAATCCTCTTCTTTAATATCTTCGCAGTTTTTCACTGTGGCAATTACCCAGTTCCCTTTGAGTGCTGCCTTCTGCAGCTCTTTATTTGCTCTTTCAATGGACACGTCTATTACTTCTTTTTGCGCTAAGTCATCTAGTACTATCTGAAGCCTTTTAGTCCTGGAATTTACCAAAATATATGCAATAAACAACACTACAGCACATATAATTGCGCACAAACATATTTCTACTGTGTACTCCATATTACTCCGTGTTAATAATTCCTCCAATATTTGACGTTTTCATACCCCGTAAATAACTGCCCCTACTGGAATTTCAAGGAAAATGTCTTCTTTATTAAAATTCGCTTAACTGAAGAAGTGTTCCAGCTAAGTGGCAGATAAGTGTTATATCTGTGAAGTATATGTAGAATACTGTGACATTGCTGAGTACTCCTACAATTATTCTGTTTGGCTCTAATTTGCATATTTTGGAGATAACCGTAAATCCATCTGCTGGAATAATAAATGCATATGTCTTTTCCTTCTTTTTAATGTAATTAACTGTCTTCTGAAGGGCACATGATTTAACTGGACCATTTACTTTTATTTCCAGATTATTTCGGTTAAATGAAATTTGAATTGAGTGACTGTCTTTTATGGGGATTTTTCGTAGTAAAACCCCGTCTATGTCTGCAATTATATCTGCATTCAAGCCAGGAGGTGCAATTTCATCTGTTTCCTTGGCTATGCACTCTAGTTGCAGCGTATATCCCTCCTGCTCTATGCTTAAAGTGGCCATTCCTTCATTTGTAAATCGAATATCTGAGAATACTTTGCACTCCTTTAAGAGTCTGTAAAATTCAGTCATTCTTACTTCCACCGTGTGCGCTAATCTACTTGTAATACCTGACTTACTAATGGATATATGCATATCCACAGTGCTTGTCCCAAATATCCGCAATTCACTCTCTTTTCCTGTTAAAAGAAGACTATTTGGCTTGACTGCTTGCAGTATGCTGCAGAGAAGGCTTATGACACTCATTGTGCAAAAATTAATTGGCAGATACTTGCACCCCAGAATATCCGAAATAAATATACTAGAACTGTATACCACATACAGTAAAGCATAACTCAGTGAAAGACCCAGATAACTGAATATATTCTGTGAATATTTCAGAGTAACTGATTAGGGTTATATCGGGGTTATTTTTAAAGTAATTTCTGCACTAAAATATATTCCAGTAGATAAAATATCTTACTGTGTGTATTAAAATAACGGTTTATTGTTGATTTTTAAGTGATTTTATCAGATATATACTAAATATAATAGATATGTGTATTATATACGCACTTCCCTTCTCTCTTCTGTTTTCTGATTGTTTATGATCCATTTCTTTGCTTTCTTGATTATTCCAGAGACTTTTACAATGCGGAGCTGCGTAATGAGGCCATTTACTTCAATGACTTGACTGAATATTTTATGAATGCTTTCTACACCACTAAGGAAGACCTTTACTATTCCCATTCCTAAGTGCGAATAATATTCAACGATTTTTAGCTTTGGCATGGTCATTGCATAGTCCCAGTCACTTAGAATTTCATTTGCTGAGTTTGCAATTCCCTTATATATATCTGCAGGCACAAGCTCTTTGTTGTATTTTGTGGTGAACACAATGTATCTGAACTTTTCTCGGACCATGAAAAATTGCAACTAAATTCCATGCAAAATAAAGCAAGAAAATATTTAGCAGAAGTATTCAAAGGAACACACGAATACGCAAATACGTAAATACTTTAGTGCAGTATAAGTTCATTTTCATATAACCGAATATGCAGGACTGTAAATATTATTTAGATATAGAAACAACCTGAATTTCATTTGGAATACACTGGTGAAATATGGACTGTAGAGACCTTACACTAGCACATCTTAAAGGCCTGTGAATATTTCGGGTTATATCGGGTTATATACTGGGTTGCATCTGGTTATATCTGGTTATATACTGATTATATACTAGATTCGGGTTATTTCTTGGTTATATACTGGATTATTTCTGGCTATATACTGGGCTATATACTGGGTTAAATGAAAATATATCTATTTAATTTTAAAGCTTAACTCCTACTACATACTCGATTATATACTGGGTTATTTAGTGCACTCTGCTGAGCATAAAATATTCTAATGGGAAAGCACTTTCCATAGAACTGTCTTAAGAAGAATATGAACAAATATATGCTTTTATTACTTGCCTTCTATCCATGCATATAGCAAGTATACTACCATATAATATAGTACTGTTATATGCTATTTTTATTCATTTCTGTTGTCTTGTGACTGTCTAAAGATAGCATGCTTGTAGAAATATAGAAAATATTCAGACCTTCCAGATGCACCAAGAACTTCCCTGTGTGAATCTAAGCCTAGCCCACTTGAATATTTATTCTTCATTTCTAAAATGCATGCATATACATATCCATCTCTAAACTGCCTGAAATAGTCTATCCCCTGGATAAGGCTATTATCTTTCCTGTCTGCTTTATATTTGCATATACCTTTTGTCCCTGCACAATCATCCCAGAACAATTTGCCATATTATTCTGTATGCTGTCCACCCACATTGTATAGAAGAAGGGTCTGTTTATCTTAAAGTCTTCACAGTTATTAAAGCTAATTGAATGCGACAGTGTCAGGATATTGTACTGAGTATTAACAATGCACATGCCCTTGCCTATTAGTGAACTCTCCAGGAGATACTCGTCTGATATAAATGAAAGGTATGTGTACACTCTGTTTAGTTCGTCCTTTTTTGGAAGACTCACTGCCTCTCCCTTTGGAAGGCGCAATTTGTACCCAACACACCTGGAAAATGGACATTTCTTGTTTCTTAGCATAAACACATCTGCACCTGAATATATTTTATGTGCTGTCTGCATGTATGCTTCAAAGTCATCCTTGCTCTTCAGGATGCTTTCCATATACTTTTCAACAGTCTGCATCTTTTTGATCTTCTGTGGGTCTGTTGTCCCTGGGGAAAAGTACTCTGAAAGTGGATTTATCTGGGTCTTTACAATTGTCTCAATGTATTTCTTCTTCTCCTGCATTATAACAGATTTATTCTTCTGCATGAGAACTGTGCCTACTGCGCGCACTGCTTCTACACCATCCTTTTCCTGCAAAACCTCAACTTTCACCATTTTAACGGTCTTTCCTAATGACTCGTCTGTGCTTCTGTATATAATTGGAAGGTCTGGATCTGTTTTGTCTTGGAAGATGCACTGTGCTGTGACAACATCGTATCCTTCTATCTCTTTAAGTGCGCACCCTATAACATGCGAGAATATTTGTCCCCCAAAGACAGGCCGTCCTTCTATTCTAAATGGGTCATTGCACATGTACTGGCCATTTTGCACCTCTGTTTCCATTGAATATTTTTCAATTTTCGTGCATGTTTTTATATTTATTGTTTTGGCAATGCAAAACACAAAAAACAAGGAGAGTTTCAGAGTCCTGAAAAGTATCCACGTACCACGCATACTTTTTTATTTTGTCCATACTCTATTTATATTTTCTGTTTTTAAATTGGTTTATTGATTAATATAAATCTACTGAATCATACATAGCCTATCTAGATCTATTTTGCTGTTGTAGTTGTAATATTTGTTGAATTATCTTCTTTAGTCTTAAATATAAATTATTTATATATTTATAATCAGAGAGATCTATATTTGGAAGGAGGCTACTATTAGCAGCCAGGCATGTTCTAGATACAGCCTGAATAACTTTGTTCTTTAATTTTCTGGAGAGTCTAAATTAAATTTCTTGTGTGAAAAAGTCGCAAATAGTATGTATGGAATATTCATGCTGTAATATTCTTGTTGTCTCTATGTGAGCACTAAAAAGTACAATTATATGGCTATAATATAAATATAAATAACCTAAACTATAGGGCCTTTTAATGCAAAGTGCTTGTATATATTTTAATTAGAAGCTGCATGCTATAATAATTGGGTCTTTGTCTTTATTAAGCCTTCTGGGCGGGTGATCTGGGCTAATCTATGCTCATTAATTAGCTTTATTTTAGATGCTTAAATTAAAAAAAAGACCAAAACACATGCCCAAACACACAAAGAATGCATCTGTAGTGCAAGTAGAATGGTTCTATTCTTCAAATACTTTGCATGCCAAAAGTACCGACTATTTTTTGGACATCTTTTATTTTTGCAAACCAAACGAATAACATTTTCCATCCCAGCCATGCAAAATATAACCAATATAGAGGCTAATCAACATGATTTTTAGTAAAGATACAAATAATTACACATATATAACAAATAAATATTTTTATATCCATGCAGTTAAGCTTTGAAGAACTTAGTAAAAAACAGTTATACCAGCAGCAAACTTTTAAGCTAGTGCAGGATTACTACATACAGCTGTATGGTCAAGCTCCGATCAATGGGGTCATGTCTATGGAACTAAGAGCAATCTATGAAAATTCAACAAAAGTGAAGAGAGGTGTGAAGAACTTATACAGATCAATACGAGAATATTTCATCACATACTATCCACTAATTATAAATGAAACTGTGGCATCCATTATAAAAGACACTAAAGACATAATGCCACAGAATGTAGTAATTGAGCCAATTATTTCATTCATCTATGAGAAAAAAGAAGGCGCAAATGCTATAGGGATTACAACAAAATCACTAGTTACCTTAGGAAGCTCAAAAGATAAGTCTGTAGAAGGAGATTTTATGCCAGGTGATATTGTAATGGTTATAAGGAAAGGACAGACCCATGATCTGTGCAAGAATTACATTGTCAGTGGAATTATTACGGGTAAGAAAAAGTTCAAGTACACACTCATTACTAGCAACAGTAGCTGCATGGCTCTCAGCAAAAAAAATGTAGAAGGGGAATATGTACTTGTTTACGTATCAAACATAATAAGCAGCAAAAGAGAGTACATGGCACTTCTTAAGTTTAGTGACTCCCCATTGGCAAAGCAACTGATGAACCCAACCCCACCAGTAGAAACAGAAAAAAAGAAAGTACTCCAGGCAGTCAAAGAATTCCACATAGACGAGGGATACAAAAGGTTAAATGAAGCACAAAGAAATGCAGTTATTATGTCCCTGAATCAACCACTTACTTTAATACAGGGTCCACCAGGAACAGGAAAAACCCAGACAATTTCCTGCATGATTTCTCAATTTATTCAAAGAGGCATGCAGGTTCTTGTGTGTGCACCAAGTAATATGGCTGTATTTAAGCTTGTTGAAAACAGACATATGTGGGAGCACTTTTTCAAAAATAAAAAGAAATGGGTGCACATTCATAGCAAGAAACCTGAAAAATCAGACGGTGAAGAAAGTGCTCGTAAAAGAAAAGATGAATCTAACAGAAAAATCAGACCAAAAAAAAGAATTATCACAGGAAATTTACTTGGAATACAAAAAGACTTGATAATTGATGAAACTGATTACACTAAATCAGCTGCACTCATTGATGATGCCATGGCAGGGGCTTCTCTTGTTTTCTGTACTCTTTCCATGGCAGCCTCTACGGCAGTTAGCAAAAAAGAATTTCATGTTGTAATTGTTGATGAAGTGTGCCAGTCTATAGAGCCATCAAGCATTATTCCGTTGCAAAACTCTGTACGCCGGCTGGTTTTGGTTGGAGACCCGAAACAACTGCCCCCAACTATTTTCTCCGAGTCAAATGATCTTTCTGTTTCTCTCTTTGAAAGACTGGCAGAAAACATCACTCCACTGATTCTGGACACTCAGTACAGAATGCATAGTGACATATCTTGCTTCCCAAATAAGACATTCTACGCAGGAAGACTAATAGATGGGGTCGTGCTTGAGTCAAATGTTCCCATGGCCCTAGTGGATACAGGCGGAGAACAGAAAAGAAACAGAACAAGTTTGTATAACCCACGTGAAATAGATTTTATAGAAGACTTGCTTCCTTATATTATGGATAAGTACAAGTCAATTGCAATTATCACACCATATAAAGAACAGTCCATTAGACTAAGCGAAAATAGGAGAATCATTAACAGACAGATCACAGTCTCAACAGTCGATGGATTTCAGGGCCAGGAGAAGGATTGCATTATTGTCTCAACTGTGCGTACTAATGGAATTGGGTTTTTAAATGATTATAGGAGAATGAATGTAGCACTTACTAGGGCAAAGTACACAGTTATAATACTTGGGTGTGTTCGTCTTCTGGAAAAAGACAAAATATGGAAGCAATTGGTTGCACACCTAAGGACAAACCTTCAGATATGCACTCGTCTAGAACTTTTCAGAAGACTCACAAATAACTCAAAGATGCAGGGTGAAGGGCAAAAGGCAGAATTAAACGAACTTTTCAGAAGGAAGGCAAGTTCCCCAAAGATACTGTCAAAAGAGCCAGAAGAAGAATTAGAGAGTCCAAAGTCAGAAAGCGCAAAAACCAATGGAATTGATACTGACAATCTAGAAACTGACGATGCTTTAGCTATTAGCATTGTTGGAACAGAGACTGTGTCTGATGAAATAATTCTAGAGAAAAAAGAGCCCATAAATTCAAATATTTCAGAAGTAATTTTTAGCACCGAAGGAACAACCTCTAGTACTGATGCTAATAAGGCTACTGACCCTAATGCTGGGATTTTAGATGATAATTTGCGTAAAATAATAGAAATGCACCTTTTCAAAAGATAATTACAAAGAAGTAAAACAATAGACTTTTCATTACTCTATGTGTCTGAGACTAAATGTATCCTGCTACTCTCTATTGCCATTGATAATGATTTTTGTACTACGCAGACAGTAGCTGCTTCATGAGAAAATATAAAGAAATGTATTCAGTAAATAACCTTTAAAAGAAATTATTATTTTAGGCTTGTATAAATGAATTTGTGAAGAAATATAATAGGAATGGTTAAATTAAGCAGGGCACTTAAAATTTAACTGCATTATATTTAGAGCATTCTATTAGTAAGACTGCTCGGCATAAATTGAAGTATAAAATCTTTCCTACAGAAATATATTTAATTCTGTAGCTTACTTAACAGTCTTGGAAAGTACTACTTTGCAGGATCAAAGATAAATTCGGTGTATATATGCGTGTTTCACATGTATATGCATTTATTTCACATATTCTATTTGTATATTGAAAGAGTCTTTATTTCTGTATTTTCTGGCTGATTAAAGTGCTTTAATTTTCTAAAAGTAAAGTGTATTCTTTTAGTAGTTTATGAACTGGTTTAAATTATTTCAAAATTCACAAAAGAATATTTAAATAGAATCTTACACCAGAGTAAACAAAGAAGCTTAAAGAAATAGCATACACAATAAATGCAGACTAACAAGTATGCATGAATATTTTGATTTAAAGTCCATTGGTAATAGTTAATTTATAGTGCGAAATAGAGGCATACGCACTAAAATGGCTTGGGAGTAGTAGTGGGTAGTAGAGAATCTTTATTATCTTCATTAAAATATTCTTATCTGTGATTCTTACTGTAAATTCGTCTCTATGGTTCTAATATTTTATATTCGGGTTATATATGGAGTGTATTTTAAGCTGTAGTGAATGGTTTAGACAATTCACTAGAGGCATTCTATTCTGTATATTTCTGTTGCTCTAAGGAAAATTAAGAAAAGAGGAAATTTTACCATAATTTAATTCTAACCCGAATATCATTGAATAATCATGCTAGTTTAGTAGTACGCTGAGTGCATGGCTGTGAGAAACAAATATGCAAAGCAGATTCAGAAATAGTCTACAACCATGCAAGAATTCTTAAATATATAAAAATATCTAATTATTCCAGCAATATATACATATAAGGAATGCTTTTGCAGATACATCTACATGAAATGCACTTTATATTTACGTTTTACATAAGATTCTTGCTCTAAAATTATCACTTCTTTGAAGCACTCTTGCTACTGCAGGATAATTCAAAATAAAACAAGCTTAATAGGGATTGCACCAGGCATGCACCCAGAAAGAGTATGGCCAGAATATAAAACCACATGAAAATCTGCAAGAATACGAAATACCAAGAAATTGAAGACAATCTCACAGAAGAAATAATACCCAAAGATATTTCAATTGAAATGCTAAAACCCATTCACATAACAAGGCACATCTATATTGAATAAGACTTGCAAGCCAAGGCACTTCCGCCTAATATGGCCCTAATCAATTCTGAACATTTAATTTCGGGAGCACCAAATATATAAATATGAAAATGGCAATTAAGCACAGCAGAATGGCAGTTAGTACAATACTCCCATATATTGTGTTTCTTCTTTCTGGTGGATTTCCTGCAGGAAATAGAGGGTCTTCATTTGGAATCGATGAATTTTCTGGGACCTCATACGGGTGATCATCGCTTGTCATAGCCCCGTGAAATAGTCCAAATATATTCTAGCATCTGCCAATCAAATTTCCATTAAGGAGAAGAAAGAGAAAATATCACATGGTATTTACTTAAATATGAAAGATTTCTTCAATATTTTTCAGCTCTTTCATTAGTTCTCCTATGTTCTTTACTACAATTGGCTTATTTTCGTGGCACTCCTTTATGTTCAGTTTCTCCAAATCGTAGTTGAGCTTTTGAATATCTAACAGGCAAGGAGGCTTATTCGTCATGGGTACTTTCTGTTTCTGCTTATGAACATACGGGCAGTCTGCCTTTCTGCATCCACCGTGCGTCTCCCAGTAGCACTCCACAGCGGGCTTTTCTTTTACTTGATAGTCCGAGTGTTTGTTTGGGCAGGACTCATCGCAGTCAAGCCCGTTTTTCCAATTATTGCACACTGCTTGGCTGTGCTTTGCCTCCTGGCTGTGCCTGTACGCGCAATTCATGCCACGGGCGCAGTTAGAAGTCATGAAGTAGAAGCAGTCCTCTCTCATTACTTTCGCTATGGTGGCAACAAATTTTTATAATTATATAAACATAAGGCCATACAGCAACTCCAAGTCCTGCTGATCTGATTCCTTCAGAAAGGACCCGTCTATCAGGCTTTTCATGAAGAATGTTCTAAAAGTCTCTGTCTCTTTCAATCTTCTTGCCTTTTTGATCTTTTTCTGCCTGTACAGTCCCAAAATATTTTTCATAGTGACCTTAATTAAGACACTCTCTTTCTTCCCTATAACAGTAAGGATAACCAATGGTTTTACCACATTCATTTCATGCCCATAGAAGTATCCTATTGCCATGCCCAGATTGTATATTTCTTTGATGGTTTTTTTGGAAAGTGTGTTCACGTGTTCTTCAATTGCGTGGTATAAATAGTCCATTGCAGCTCCTTTGTGGCTTCCTGTGCAGCTGTTATAGATAGACTGTACTAATGTAGGGTAGTAGACATTAAATGTGTTCTCTGCAATGCACAGGCGAATTGCCACTTTGAAGATTTCTTCAATGTGCCATACTTTTCTTATTATTTGCTTGTAGAGTGCTCTTTGTGCCTCGTAGTAGTCTGTGCTTGTGGTGATTATGCTAAATATCTTTTTCTTTAGTGATGTATTCATGCCGTACTTTACAGCAACCACTTCATCTGCGTCTGTGGCTGTGCTAATGACATCTGTGTTTGTGTGCGTGTACCTAGAGAGAATCCCTGCTATGGTCGATTTTACACTGTTCATTTCTTCCTGGAGATAGTTTCTATATGGGTTACGACCATTTTTAATCATCTTAACAGACTCTTTAATAAATCTCAAAAGAACACTAGGCTCAGATTCTTCTTCCTTCTCTAGCTTAGATATCACAGAGGCAGTGCCAGCATCAATCAAAGAGAGAGTGGATGCATCCAACCCACTACTACACATCTGCAATATTCGCAGAACAGAGAGCATGTCGTTGCGCTTTAAAAGGCCCTGCACTTTCGTGTTTATGAATGCATCATCCACCATGCCGTAGTTGAATATGTAGCAGTATAAGCTTAGGTCATCTACCTTTGCTATTATTTCTTCAACAATTGACTTGTCCAAGGCAGAGTATATTAGCTTCAGAAGTGATGAAATTGCAAGTAAATTACTTTCTATTTCTGTCTGCGACAAGATTCTAATTATTGCAGATGCTGTTGTCTTGCTGTTTTTCTCGTATAATTTCTCTATTTCCTTGAAGACACTTGGCAGTGTGCTGACTGACAGCTTGTTGCACGCTAAAACTACGTTGTCCATTAATGAATTTTCTTCTTGGATTTTTTTTTAATTAATAGATCCTCGTCTTCTTCGTTTTGTAGTCGCCTGGATTTTCTTATGGCTATGACAGGCTCAGTCTTATATTCAACTTCATCAATTGTTGCACGGCGTGTCAGGAAGTGCACAAGTGGTGCAGTTGTGTGCGTAAATGGAAAGAGTTCTTTTGCTCTTTTGTATAGCTGAACTAGACTCATAAATTTGCTAAAAATAATACAGTTAAATAAGTGCAACGGAATGTGACTGCACAAAATATCCAAGAATATTGAAAAATAACCGTCTCTAAATGCTCTTTATTTTGTATTCTGGTGATCATGGGTGTTTACACTGTGGATTTAAACTATGCCAATGACTCAAATAATAGGATTAGTAGTGGAGACTTTACATAGGGAATTGCAGCCTTAAAGCACGCCTTCAGTGAGACAAGTATTTCATTCTCTTCCTCCGTGGTAAGTTGCTCTCTATGCGGGAGTTCAATGTACATAAAGGCAATGGAGAATACTTTGCTGTAGAACTGTATAAGAAATGGGCTGGTCAGAAGGGATGCCTTCATTATATTGGACATGGCACTTTCCAAGGACTCTGTATACTGCGAGACATTCTCTTCATTAATTACACTTTGAAATTCGCTGTCTATCTTTTCAGTGATAAACATACGTACGCCTGTGACAAAGCTAAGTAGAATCTGCTTAATGCGCCATTCACTGTACTGCGAGCACAAGAAGTACTCCACTGCATACAAAGAGTACACAAGCCTAAAGACAATTCGAATCTCAGAGATGGTCTTTGCTGAGAAGAACATTGAAAGAGGCTCTTTCAAGGAAAGCGTAATATCAAGGCCCTGCAGCAGTGACAGATCTTCAATATTTCGCATACGCCGGGCATCATTTATCTCCAAAAGGGTTTTTGCCAAAGAGACTTCATTATGCACAAAAGTAACAGGAGAGGCCCTTACGCCTTCAATGTTTTCCAGAAGGAATGTGCAGTCTCCTAAAAAGGACATAGACGGAGAGTCTACATGCTCCTCATATGCAGAGTACCCAGCACTTCCCTTTCTCATTAGGTAGTTCACAAGGGAAATATCCTTCTTCCCTGGAGTGCAAATCATGCGAGAACCCATTTCCTGGAAGAGTTCTGCGTACCGGCTGACATCCAAGCCAATTCTGCTGAATAATTCAGAGACACCCTCCTTCCAGCACCTTTTCACAGAAGGACACTCACTGATCTGTGCGTAGTACGCATGAAGCTCTGCTTCGTTTATTATGGTGGATCTTCTGTCTAAGCACACGGAAAGAATATTCTTTGTGTAATGTATTTCTGTCTCTCCTGCAGATCTTCTTATCTTTGAGATCTTCCCTAGCTCAACTAGCTTAAGTATGTACCCAGCCAGGTACTGCGGAATATCTTCTCTTATCCTGTAGTGACTGCTCCAAAAGCACTCTGCATAATCGTATGTATGCCTTTCCTCAAAGTACCCAGAAGTGTCAAGACCCTCAACCAAACGGACAAGTATTCTGTTCATTGGGGCACTCAGGGAGCATATTATCCTTGGGGACTGCAGTCTGCTCCTAAGCACGGCATCCAGCAGAAATAAATCACCGACTTTTCTGGACTCTTCAAGTACCTCAGTCAGCGCAGAGAACAGCTCAATCTCCTTCTGGAAAATAAAAGGAAGGGCTTCAATCTGGACAGGTGCTTGGTCTGCCTCTCTTTTTATCTGGTCAACCTTGCACAGATACACTTGAATTTCCTCTTCTACTGCCTGAAACAAGTGCTTTCTTATGAAACCGCTTGAGAAATATGCAGTTTCAACGTAATATCGGCACTTCTTTATGCCTGCAATAATTACAAGCAGTTCACGCACTATTTGCAGACTGTTCTTGGATACGGACGAATTCACAAAAGTATCCACTTCACACTCATTTGACTGCCTGATTTTAATCGCCTTGCAGTCAATTCCTGCCAAAGCAAATAATAAATCAGAGAGCAAAGGGCTACTCCGGGTCTTCACAGATTCCATGCGCGTGCAAAAATGAAAAACCAATTAATATTATGTTTTGCACTACAATATAAATATATTTTATTTTCGAACATTTTGTTTATAATGAAGATAGAAACAACAAGTTTAGTCTCATTCAGTCCAGTCGGATCATTAGCTGCGCTGGGAACAAAAGCAAAAATATTGAATAGCGACTTCTCCTCGGATTCTGTGCTTCACATACGGAATACAGAGACAGATGAGACAATTTTCACTAAGGTTGTGCCTTCCAGGTTTAACAGGCTGGAGTGGGGAATGTATGGGGATAAAGTGTTTGTGGCTGGAGGGCTAGATGCAGGGAATGTTACAATACTCGATGCAACATGCCTGCTTAGTGACGAAAAAGCAGAGCCAAGAGAGCTTGTGTTCAAGAATCATGTAAAGACAGATGACGACATTCTGGGAATTGACTTTGCAGGTGCAATGCCGGTGCTGACAACTGGATCGTACTCTGGGAAGATAATGCTCTGGAACCTAAGAACCCTTGATAAGCCAATGGCCCCAGGAATAACCACAAAGTTTGAAGGAATTAGCTGCCTGCAGTGGAACAAGAATATGCCACAGATTCTGGCTGTAGGAACAACAGACGGAATGGTAAGCATTCTTGACCTAAGAGGAAAGAGCGAAGTGACACGAATTGGAGATGCATACTTCTCCAAGTCTGAGATAACCTCCCTGCAGTGGGACCCAAACCCAAATAGTGCACAGCTGGCTGTTTCATCATCTGCACACAGCTCAGTCATTCTTTACGACCTGAGAATATCCAGGGGCACTCCCAGGCTAGAAGGACACTCTGAGGGAATTCTCAACTGCAAGTGGTCCAGGCACGATCCATCGCTGATTGTTACGTGTGGAAGAGACAACTCAGTTATAGCATGGGATGCGAATACGTATAAGAAAAGGGGTGTGATGGTTGAAGATTCCGTCTTTGACTTTGCATTCAGCCCTGAGAACCCAGATATGATTGCATACTCCTCATACAACGGGTATGTGGTCATGGATACGCTCACCTCCTTGAATGCCAGGTCGCCTTTCTTGGATAAAATTCCAGAGTGGCAGAAGCAGGGCGCAGGAATGTGCTTTACCAGCCAGGGGATTTTTGTCTCAGAAGAGAAAGGCCCTCGTCTCAGAAAGTGGGTTAGCGATGTGAACAAGAACTCGTACGAGTGGAAGGTGCTTGATGCATACGAGAAAGAGCACCCAAGAAGGGAAATCATGAAGATTCTCAACTCCACTGGGGAGAAAAGCCCAATCCTTGAGCAGGCTAAAGAGGAAGAGGAAGGTGAAGATGAGAAAAAGAGTGATGAGAGCTCTCTGAAGATCGATGAAGAAGACCCAATCACGGAGAAGCTCATTCAAGGAAACTTTTCTTCTGCTTTCTCACTGGCTCTTGCAGAAAATGCACACTTGGCTGCTCTCATTGCACTGTGCGACGGACCCAATGTTCTTAAAAGAGAAAAGGAAAGGATTCTTAAGGCACCAGGCGCATCCTCAAGCTTCTTGCTGGTTCTTTCAATTTTGTCAGGTGACTACAGCGGACTTATAAAGAATAATGTGGATTGGACGGTTATTGTGAAAATACTTGGAAGCCACTGTGCAGACGAAGAGTTTATTCCTAAGGTGCGTGCAGTAGCTGAGTGCCTCGAGAAGAAAGACCCAGACTCTGCAAAGATATGCTACCTAATTGCACGGGATGTCCAGAAGTACCAGGAAATAGAAGAGAGAAAGACAGAAAAGCCAAAGACCATCTTTGAGGCAGTCCAGTTCTTCAAGAACTTTGACAAAGTATTTGCTGTTGTGGAAAGAGGCGCACTTCTAATGAACCAAAAGATCTCTATAGATGAAAATACAATCGAGTATCTGAAGCACCTCATGGACAGAGGAGAAAAGAAGAGAGTCCTTTCCTTCATAAAGTCACTTAACCCAAAGTCAGCACAAGCAGCAGAAGAAGAGCTAAACCTTCCAAGTACATCTGCACCCGGTAGAACACAGAATGCAAATGTGCACCAGCAAGTAAACAGCATGAACATACACCAAAGAACACCGCAGCCATTCGCAGGGCAGGGACAGCCAAAACCAAACCCATACACACCGCATGCACCAATGCCACAGAAGCCAAACACAATGCCTTCAGCCTCTCCGTTTGCTGCAGGCCCAGCAACAAGCAATTTATATAGCAGAGATGCAGGCGCAGCACCCTTCCCACCACAGGCACAAAAGCAAAGTGCACCGCAGCATGAGCAGCCGCAAAGCTTCTTCTCACAGCCACGCATGGCCATGCCAGGAATGACCCCAGGATATACTGCAAACCCGGCAAACCACCAGCAGAACACAGTCTCTGCAGTGCCCGCCCCAAACATTGGAGGCAGAACAGGACCAAAAGTATCCTTTGCAAAGCCACAAATGCCAGAGTCACCCTTAAATCGAGTGGCAGCACAGTCCTATCATAACATGCCAGGGCCAGCCTATCATAATACACCAGCAAATGGGCCAGCAATGCCAAATATGCCAATGGGCAGTCAAAGCATACCAAACAGACCGAATATGCCAGCCAGACCAAGTATGCCCATGCAGCAGCCAATGCAAAATATGCCTACAAGCAGTCAATCTACGCCTATGCCAAATATGCCAGCCAGACCAAGTATGCCAAATATGCCAATGCAACAGCCAATGAGTGGACAGAGTATGCAGAATATGCCATCCAGACCAAATATGCCAAATATGCCAATGCAACAGCCAATGAGTGGTCAGAATGTGCCCATGCGCACTGCTCCATTAAGGCAGCCTGAGTTTCAATTTGGTGCAGGCGGCAGTCAAACTCCCTCGCATGGAAGTGGTGAAGTCCCTAGAATGCCATATATGCCTAGCAGTGCAGTAAATACTCCTGGAATGCAGGGAGGAATGGGTACACCAATGAAGCCTGCATTTACACCAATGAGTGACAGAGTGGGCACACCCTACCCAGATGCACCGCAGGAATATGCACGCCCTGGAATGAACCACCATAATCCATTCCCAGGAATGGGTCACTCTGCGCGAGCACAGCAGCAGAAACAGCCAGAGCTTGTTGTAACACCAGAAATGGAGAAGACGTATGCAGACCTGTCTAAGCTAATTGACTTCCTGTTGGGAATGATTCATAATAAGAAGGGTGCATTAAAGGGATGGCTTCTTAAGTCAATTGACCCAAAGATTGTTATTCTGAGAAAGCATCTTTCGGAGAAAAAGTGGTCATCTAATTTCCTCACACGAATGGATGGATTCCTGCATAAAATATCCGAAATGGGAATATCTGAGGGATCATCAGTGCCTGTGTCAGCAGAGCAGCTGGATGCCATCCGTAAAGAAGGCGATGCTATTTGTGCAACTAGGCCATATGGCACAGAGATTGAGATATGGATGCCTGCTATATACAGTCTCTTGAAGGTGGCCCTACACTAAAATAAATCAAATGTGATTTCTTGTCTATTCATTGTCTGTGCTGCGGTTATTTCATGGGAAATCCAACAGAATTATTTTTCATGCGAAAGCACCAGATACAGCCTAATACTAACTTTATATGTGAATTATGCTGTGGCTGCCATTAAAGGCTCTTTTTCTGGTATTTCTGCAGAGTTTCTGGTCTATTAATTACTTAGCAAGAAGAGTGGAATATAAGGCTACATATACTGCCAGATAAATGCTGAATGCACTAGTAATATGGCACATAAATGTGAAAATATTCAAAGTCTGTGTGGAATAAGCACTTCTTGCTATTCAAGAGGCTAAGCAGATTTGTCTACAGAATGGAAATAATAGAAAGGAATAGTCTAATAATACTCATATTTATAGATATTTGGGCTAGCCTGTTTAGTCATTATATAAATATATGGGCTAGAGTTAGGTTGTATATTTTGTCGTTTAATTCGCATTCTACTATATTTACACAGAAAATGCTCTTCTATGTATCTAAGCATGCAGAAAATACTTGACTTTCTAGTTTGGAATAGAGAGAAGATAAAGACGCTCCTTGACCCCAAAGTACAAACTGCGTGCACTGCATGTGAACCCACCAATGTAGCTTAGGCCCTTGCTTGGTGGGAAGGTGGTGATTACTTTTTCTTCTTTTGCGTTGTACATTCGAATGCCATTGCTCTTTTCCCTGTCACCAAAGACAAGAATGCCCATCTCTTCAATGTAGCTGACAGAAGTGACATTCTCCAAGTTACTTAGCTCTTTCTTTACTTCAAGCGTGCTTTTCTGGAAGATGGAAAGTCCTCCCTTTCCACCAACTGCCACGGAGTCATTGAAAATGCAGAGTGCATGCGGGCCAACAAGAACTTCTGACTCAGCAACGGACTCTTTCATTTTTCTGGAATATCTTACTAGCTTACTTCTTAGAAGCACCATAAAGTACTCCCCGTCCTCTACAAGATCCTCTACCTTTTCTTCCATCTCTATTCTGTCAACCAGTAAGGCATTATGATTATATACGAGCAGTGACCTACCAGAAACAAGCACACAGCCACTTTCTATTCTTATTATTTTACTATATGCCTTGTCCTTGTACTGGTACAGATTCACTTCGTTTATTGCGCCTGTCTCTGGGTTTATTATGCTGAATGCATGGAATAACTTTGTTAGTGCCAATATATTGCCATTTTCGCAGACTATAAAGTCCTTGAAAAGTCTTTCCTTCAAGCCTTTTTTGACTTCAATTCTTTGCAATGGCTTCTGCTCCTCCTCTGACTGGTCTAGTAGATATATGTGGCCAGTTCTGTCCAGTAGGTAAATGCGCTCATTCACAGTCACCACCTTCACTATTCCCCTTCTAATTGTAAGAATGTGCTTTGTTGTGTACTTTAGTATGTTCTTAGTGAGAGCCTTTGTTTTTCGGACCTGCCCTGGTCTCTTTTCTATTTTTTCAACTGTCCAGTGATTATTCTCGTCTCCTTCTTCTGAGTCACTCCACATGTTCTCCTCCTCAGATGATTCGTCGTTCTTTGCGTTTAACTGGAAAAACTCTTCTGAGTCTATTTCGTTTTCCTCTGATGCGCTCTCTGCATGCTCCTGTGCATCTGTTTCTACTGCATCTTCAATAAGTCTGAACTTCATTTGAAATTGTAAATTTTTCACTTGGAAAATTATTTAGCCAGTGATTTTCAGTTAGACGCGGATCTAGATTGCATGGATGCGCGATTGGTCACTTAAACGGGGTAAATATTTCGCAACTATTAAACTAAAACACTAAGGAGAACCCATGATGGAGAAACAAGAAATGATGATTAACAACGATGTGGATAATTCTATTATGTTACTGCAGCCAGATAATGAAAGTATATGCGAGTCTGCAGAGACAAAAGAAACTAAAATGTTTGCGCAGCCGACAGAAATGTCCATTACTTCTTTGGATAACATCAAGTATGCAAATGAGAACAACTTGGAAACACAGTACATAGATGAGCAGGAGACAGAGCAGGTTGAAGAGGACGAATGCTACACCATAAACGAAGAAATCTGCGAGGACGAGAGTCTTATAGAGGGCGAAAAAGAGCCACTCTATGAGTGCCCTGTGGAGCAGCCAAAGAAGGAAGAGAAAGCTCAGCCATTCCGCCTAGAAAACATGGCTTCGCAGAAAAGCGCGCTGCAGATTACTGAGGAGTACATGAGCTCTCTTTCCCTTGTCCAGCAGAACATCATTAGAATGGAGATGGAGATCTCTCGGCAGACACAAGCTGCAAGAGACCAGTGGGTTCCAAAGAGAGAGATACTTAAGGAGGATTTTATATACGTTCCAATTAAAGGCGGTCTATGGGTTAAGTCAGAGCCAAAGGCAGTAGAGAAGAAGCAAGGGTTCTTTAGAAAGCTATTCGGATGCTTAAACCCATTTTCAACAAGCGCGTAAGGGGTGTATGTATTCAATAAATAGAAACTATATTCTCACCGGCCTCGGTCTATTTTTCGATGCTATTTCACTAAACAACAACTATCTTGGAAAGTTTATTCATGTTTGGGGGCCTTTACTCTTTTGCAGTTCATGCCCCTTTCTATATTAATTTTTAGTACATGCCTTTCTCTGTCTCTCTGCAGATTTATCTTTCCATCTATGGTGCTGCTTCTTCTGCTTTTTCTATTTCTGCAGTTTCTTCTACTCTTTCCATTTCTGCAGTCTCTGGTGCTTTTTCAGAAGAAGTCTCTTTTCTTACAAAGTGGAAGAGACACTCTACGTCCTTTGTATATGGGAACATGTCCAGAATGTAAATCTTCTGCAGCGCATAGTGCACTGCTATATTCTTGATGTTACTAAAAACCGATGTATAAGAGCAGCTTACATAGAATATTTCGGATATTTCTGGGTTAGATGTAATGGCTTTAACAAGTTTATCTGATATTCCTGATCTGGGCGGATCAATAACTGCAGACGCGCCTCCTTTGATTTCGCTCAGAACCTGCGGAAGGGTCTTCTCAACTGACCCACAGCAGTATTGTGCGTTCACGCCGTTTTCTTTTGCATTTCTTTTTGCGTCGTTGATTGATTCCTCTGATATTTCCAAGCCAATCACCTTTTTCTCTGTATTCTTGGCTATGCATATGCCAAGAAGCCCCGACCCACAGCAGATATCCAGCAGCGTATCTGTCTGTATACTATCCTGGAGAGTTTTAGTGAGTATTTCTGCAACAGACGAATTTACCTGGAAAAACCCAAGTGGGAACACCTGGAACACACACCCATTTAAGTGCACTTTGTACTCTTTTTGTGCTCCCTTAACCTGGTGCACATCTGCAGTTCTGAGAATCCCATCGAATACGCCTGTAGAGCAGGAGATAAACACGTCCTCTGGAAGCGTCTGTGCAAATTCCATAATAAGAGGATTCTCTAGCGCCTCCTTCATTGTCTCACAGTTCACCTGCAGAATGTTTATAAAATGCTCTCCTATTCTTCGGAGAACAAGAAGCCGCAGAAACCCACCTTTTGTCAATCTGTTAAAAACGTATCCTGACCGATCTGACAAATACCCATTGATCTTTTCAACCACAGCCAGCATTTCCTCAGAGGTGTTAAACACGCACTCTCTTGGGTCTGCAACCAAGTTTGGGGCTGATGTGAACTTGGTGGGTCTAAATCCAAGCATTTCTTTGCCCTCGTTTGAAAATCCAAAAGTGAACTCGCATTTGTTCCTGTATCCCATCTGAACAGGCGACTGTATCATCTGAATCTGCCCTTCTGTGCACTGCAGGAATGAGTAGTAGTCAGAAACCTCCTTTGCCTTCTTCTCCAGCTGCTCTTCATATGACATTGTGTTCAGCGGAGTGACTATGTCTTTAAGCGCTTTTTCTTCCCTCTTCAGCTTTCTAATGTCAAGTGCTTTGTTCCTAAATATGATATCAGGCAGGGTCTCTTCGGGTGTAATTAAAATAGCCAGTCTTTTATAGTCTCGAAAGGAAAGAGTAAAGTTCTCGTGCCCCAGGCTCTCTTTAATTACCTTCAGAAGTGCTTCTCTTTTCGTCTGTTTTTTTATATTGTGTATTCTCCACGTGGTAGTATTGCACTCCATTAAATAAAAATTTGCAGGCCCTGCCCTCTCTCTTTATAGTATTGTTCTAATTATATTGTTATATTCCATGCAGTCACGACTACTTTTTAATACAGATATAAGAATGTGCTATCTGTATCCAACTACAGCAAAGAGCATGAAGGTGTCAAGCAAAAAATCTAATGGAAGATATAACCCGAAGTATGAAAAAAGCAGCTTCTATTAAGTTTTGTCTTGTTTTATTTTATTCTGCTCATTTCTTGAGTGAAATATGTACTATGCAGCATTTTGGACATATTTAAGCCCGTGTGTCCACTGATATAAACTGAAGTATACTTGGCTCTACTTTTATACAGCTCAGTGTACTTCCTATACTAAAGCCCTCTACCAGTTTAAGCCCCCATTAAGTAGAGAATAATATACGCTGGGTGTTTATTAATTATAATAGTTTATTTGTGGTCTGAAATGTTCTGCTATTTGTGGCATGTAATTCTAAGACGTATTTTTATTTTTAAGCAATATGCGCACCATTGCAAATATCGTTCAAAAATGCAGACTGCGCAAACGCCCTCATATTCTTCTGTTCTAGGAGAATGGGTTATGCAGTCTGCGGTATGCTTTGTGTAAAATCTTATGGCATGGATGATATTAACAACAAAAAGGATGGTTTTGATTAGCACAACAAGATACTCATTTGTTTATTTATTTTGATAAATACACCCGAATTAAATTAAAGCCAAGCTACTTGGAGAGCTGAGATTTCGAATATAACCCGAATAATGTCTTTTAAGAGGCCAAGCCAGTCTCAAGGAAACAAGGCTGTAATTAAATTTTCATAGAATTGAGGCTGGAGCTTAGTTTTTCTAAGCTTTTTTCTGTTTGAAGTTTCCCCTCTTCAATAGTACTGTATACATCCATATACTGAACTATTTTATCTGTGTCTATGCCTTTAGATGCTAGCCTTTCAAATAGAGTAGTTAGACAGTTTCTTGTATAATACCCGCTGATTTGAGCATATGCTGCA
Organism: Nematocida ausubeli; assembly: GCF_000738915.1. Taxonomy (NCBI): domain Eukaryota; kingdom Fungi; phylum Microsporidia; genus Nematocida; species Nematocida ausubeli. The sequence continues at coordinate 221,735 of NW_026515636.1, forward strand.
ATTATATTCGCAATATCAAGACCTGCCTCTATCTCTAGCAGATTTTCAATTATCATCACCATGAGATCGCTGGTTATATTTATCTGCGGGTTATGGTATTTGGCTGTAATAATAGACCCTAGGCGTTCGGTTAATTGGTCCTTTATCTTATCTATTCTGATCCCTATGTAAATAATCAAAATCGCCAGACTCCTTTCATTTAATATCAACTCATTTGCTATGAAGTTGTTTAAATTGTGCAGACTAGAGCAGATATTCTGATTTGATTTTAAGTCCCTGTATGTCTCGTACTTCATCCTAAACAGTAGATTGTTTGTAATTCTGGTGTTAAATTGGTGCGGCTGAATGTCTTTGTAATTTAGCATTATGTCGGCATCTTCGCCCATATATAAAATATACAGGTCAATTATTATATTCTTTGGGTTGTATATACATACATTTTTGACATACTTAGAAATAGTAGATTGGGGAAAGGTGTTCTTTTCTATTCTTGATGCTTTTTCTTTCAGCATGTCTAATTCTTCTAGCTCTTCATATTCATCCAGCTTTACAACTGGTTTACCAAGCTCTAGACGAGCTGTTTTTGAGTCTACTAACTGAAGAACCATGCAATGTGCGGTGTTTTCATATGCATAGTAGATGTCTATGTTGCTAGGAAAATAATACCCAGCATCCTCTTCCAGCACCTCCTGAGGTACAACTTCTATAAACACTTGTCTATTTTCTTCATCTACAGAAGTGATTTGGTACCAGCTTTCTAAGTTTTGGCATGGAGTGCAGTTTCTTGACAGAAAAGCAAACAGTGCTGATATGTACTCTTCCATCCTTTCCATAAGATATGCATCTATCTCTCGGCAATTATTTGCATGCGCACTTTCTAGGTCTTTCCTAAAGCCCTCTACTATTTCCCTTTCCTCCGCACTGCATATCCCCACCACTTTTAAGATTAGGATGAGAATATTACAAATATCCGACCTAATAATCTTATTGCCATCCTCCAGAGTTACGCAACTTATGCTTTCATCATCCTTCACTAGCCTCCAAATTATTTCTCTCCACTTTTGGCAAATCCCTTTGGGTACGTCCTGGCCTACTCTTATAGCAGCTGTATTCTTACATAGCTTTTTTCTATTGGCTGCTTTTCTTTGCATTTTGCGAGACTTACAAGAAGAACTACCCCTATTTCTAGCTTGCGTAGAAAAAATATCTTTCACCTCTTTCATTATACCAGGAACGTGGTCAAAGTTATACTCATTAGTCTTTGGATCATATGCAAAGCAGCAGAATAGACCAAGTAGCACGGATTCTACATTGGTTGAGAACACCTTTGTCTTTAAATACTTTTCCCCTTGAATATGTATCTTACATGTTGTTTTAGTAGGAAAGTGTGCAGGGTTTGTAAAGGGAAGCAATCTCATTTTCTCTTGCGTTATAATAATATTCTCCAGATTCTTTACTTTCTCCCAGCATTTGAGTGTTTCTGACTGTGTGCCCTTAGGCATAAAGCACTTTCTAAGGAATTCTTTTGCAATTTTCTCTTGCTCTAATTTATGTTCTACTCTACATGATATTATGTACTCACACAACATACTAGATACTTCTGAATTGAAGCTGTTTGCATCTTCTACAGTTTCCAAATAGTAGTATATGTACGACTGAATAAGCCATGCTGAGGTATTAATAAACTTGTGCTCCCATGGGTCTTCTTTTTTCTTTAATCCTGCTCCTACTGGTGTAGCCTTGTCTTTTGGGCTGCTGGCTGTACTAATGAAATACTGAATAGTCTGTACTATTTTTTCTTTAAAGTACTCGCTGTATTTCTTTTTCTTAGAACTACTGCTGTCCATCCCTTGGTAGGCAACAACTGCTATGTCAATAGAGAAAGATTTATTGCTCTGAGCGATGCTCTTCCATACAAGTTTTGGGCATGCGCTTTCAACTTCTTCAAGCAGCAGCGGCACATTTATTCCCTCTGCCTTTAGTAGCAGCGCAGCAAGAATCGTATGCGCATGCGCTTTTCCAGTATCACTCTTTAAGAATAGAGTAAATGAATCTTTGCAATCCGCCTTGGGCCAGATACTTATCTCTCCCTCTGGGGAAGGAAACATGGTAATCAGTGCGTTATAGTGGTCTATAATGTTTTTTGGTACTTCTTTTCCTTCTGCATATCCCTTAAAGACTCTGTCTTTCGCTGGGTCTCTTGTAAAATTATTGTTACTTTTCTTGTCAGACACAGTAAAATGTATGTGTATCTTTGAAGAATACAGCCTGTTGTCATAAATCTCCCATACCTTTCCACCTAAATATAGCATAATCGGGCTAAGAGGCCCATCTGTTCGAGCTACGTATGTCACCCCTTGAACTGTGCATACCTCTGCTTCTTGCACTCCTGCTACTTCTTCTATTTTTAGCAACCCAGAGACATTTTGCATAGACAGAAGTATACATATAAGAAACACTTTTCCTAGTGACCAAATATAAATCCTTTTAATACTTTTGCCTGCTCTATGGCCTTGCACTTTGTTTTTCACATATAAATATCCTTGCTTGGTGTTTCCTGCTTTGGAATTCATACCTTGGTCTTTTAATATTCAAATTTATTCAGGTTAAATACCTTAAACCTGAGATATATTTGATCGGTGTCTATAATATTATTAAGTGTTATAATAGCCTATTATTAGCTGCTGTTTCATATATTTAGGGTTTCTAGATCATTTTGTTCTTGCAATAAATATTTTAATAGGTTTTATAAGAGAGAGTAATTAAACTCTATATTATTTGAAAATAAACGTGCCTTTTTACTAAGGCATTTAATTTATTCACTCTTATATATTATAATTTTATAGATGTTTTGTTTTATGCTTAATTATCTCTTGTTCTTCTAGAGCTGTATGTGTCTACTTTATGTTACTTTTTTATATTTGCAAAAAATATCTCTTCTGTACTCAGTATGTAAATATAAAAAAGAATGGGTTATTATTTGTAAAAAAAAGACGAAGCACAGGAAAATCAGAAAAGTAGCACATTCTAGAGAACCATGCATCCATTGATTTCACGAAGAAAGGTTTAACCAATAGAATCTATAAAAGGAGGGTAGCATACCAAGAGCACCAGACAAAATAGTGCTTTGGCACAGATCGAAGACAATAGAACAACTAATAGTAAAAATAAGCTAATATTCAGTGCAGCAGTTAAAACTCTATTTAAGTCGAGTAGCTGTCCTCATAGTAAAAATATTCTTTTTCAGCCATTTTGTCTTTTTCTATAGTATACAGCAGCTGGTCTTCCCTTCTGAAATATTCTACTTGAACATACTAATCTTGACTTTATTCATGTCTATCCTCTATTTATGATCTTGACTCTTATCACATAGATCTAGAAAAGCTTCCAGAACTTATTCTCTGTCATATTGATAGATAATTAATTATTCAGCATTGACAGAGAAAATGTCAAGAGTCAAAATAGAAATATAACTTCGCGTAAACAAGCAGAGCCTCTCATAGTGTATTGCCCTATATGAAAACCAAAAAAGCAAGAACTATCATCCATTTAGATCGCAGTTTTAGGGGAAGAATTCCATGCTCTCAAGGTAGAGAACCGGAACAATAGTGATTTTACTAATTTTTACAAATCAGCTTGATTGAGGCATGATTTCAGCTGCATTTAAGACCTAGATGTTGGCGTATACATGTGGATTTCATTTAATCTGGCTACTCTCCTTGCATTCCTAGGAAGTTTTAACTTAATGCCACAAAGTGCAGACTCATATGATATGCTAAATACATATACAGGCGGGTCAAAAGTAGAGGCCCAATTGGCACGCCCTATGGAAAATTTAATGCAGCCAAAAACATCTATACAAATGGCAGGCATGCCTATGCCGAATATAACAGAGGGAATGTCATATATGCTAAAAGACCCAGAAATGCCAATGGTTCCAGAAAGAATTGAGGATAATAGGGATCTATTTGTAAACTACTTTCCTTCCATAAGAAATGCCCCCGATATAAAAATATATGACAAACTATACCATATAAAAGACGCACTAATAAGCCAGAACTTAGAACTTTCTGATGAAGTAGGTAGAAGCACGAAAAGTGTAAAAGAGGCAAAACTATCCGGATTTATAGGTATAGCGCAATTCTCTCCGCACCTAGACAGATTCATTACAGACGAGCTAAAACCAATAAGAGGAGAAAAGACGTCAGACAGATACAATTATATTGAAAAAAATATACAGTCAGCAGATATTCTTAAAGCTCTAAGAGAGGAACAAAAAGAGGTGGAGTTCTTTACAAAGGGGCTTAGTTATACAATTCATATGGTGTCAAAAGTATACAAAGAACCAGTGGAACATTTTAAGTACTTAGAAAGTATAAATCTGGCAAAAAGTATTTTGAAAGGAATTTCACACGGGCGTGCTATTCGGCTAATCAATGTAGAAAAGCTGCAAAAGAGTCTTATGTTCACAGAAGAGGCAATTAATAATATTGCTGAATATAGAGAAAGTCTAAAAGGCAATGGAACAGTATCAACAGATGCAAATCAAGGCGTATTTAGTAAACTGCACATTAAGCCACAGGATTTGTTTAACCATATAAAGAAATTGCCAGAAGTATTTTTGCCTTGCGTTTACGACGTAAGGTATAAAAGAGTTGTTATGTCAACTGCATTAGAGCAGCTTTTTTGGTTTGTTGAAATTGCTCGAAAAGAGGTTGACCTTCTGGACCCCTCTTCCACTCTGAAGGAGAATATAGTAAAAGATCTTTATAGAACCGGAGAGAATATTATTGATGCAATCAGGCAGACAGCCTTAATCAGCCCCTATGGATTTGACAGCAGTCTACTTCGTGTAGCAGAGAGGACTTTTTATAGTGCAATTAAGGGATATATAAAGGTATCCAAAATGCTAGAAGCTATTCTGGACAATAATATAAAAAATCTCTCTTATCTCGTTAAAAAAGCAGTAAGATCCCCGAATTATGCAAACACCAACGGAAAATTACAGTTTAATCGAGATAAAATGGATGATCCTTATCTTGGAGTCCTTTTAGAGCAGATCTTATCAATACTAAAAATTGAATTGGCAGTAAATAATGCAAAAAGTAAAGGCATGCTTTCTCTTGAAGCATCCATGATAAATCGCATGCTAGATCGTATTGTGAGGCCTGTAGACAACTATATAGTCAATATATCTCAAAATAACAGAGATCTCAGGAAAAAAGCAATATTCTATTCAAGTGTGCTAAGACAAGAGAGGTACAATCCTTTATTCAAGGTATAACTTGCACCAAACACACTATGCTTTATACACCAAAGTAACATGAACCCCAGAGCAAAAGAAGTGAATTACATATCATAGCACATCTTTGCATGCATATATGTCTATATATGGCATTTCCGCATAACAAACAAGCTTGGTCCTTTGTAGTGAAATTGACTTAATTTCAAAGGGCAATAGGTTAGTCCCAACTTTTGGTTATAAAGCACCCAAAGCAAAGTAAAGAGCTGAATTTTAAATAAAAATAAAGTTTTACTACTAGTCTGTTCTAAAAATACACAGCACACCTTTTAGCTTAAGACTCTCAAGAGAGCCTGCATACTTCTATATTCATTATTTATTAGTGCGCACTGTCATACAAAATTATTCTGCTAGTGAATCCATTGCACATCCAGATATTCTGCATTTGTGCGCTTCTGGGCCTTGTAAATGCATGTATTTCTCTCTTCTGATGGATCTTCTGCGCAGGTATCATCATTTATTTTGCATGGAATCTGACCCACTTCAATATACTGTATAGGAATATCCTATAAAGCACACTTTATTTCATGAATTCATGTACATTAACATATTTCTAGTTTTTATTATATAGGCTCTATAAGTGTTTACAAAGAATTAAATAATAGTGATGTGCCCAGAAGAGAACAAAATTCCAGCCAAGAGGCAGTATTATTTCCTGTTTTTGACATATACGGCCTGTTTTAATATTTTCACACAATTATATAGTGTCTTTCTGATATACAAAGAATTGACCGGAAAGTAAAAATATCATTGATGGACTTTTGGAGTCTTATAATAAAGATTGTTGCCAACTAAGAAAACTAAAGATAAAAAATTTATTTAAAATTACTACTATATATAGAGCCACTGGCAACAAAGATGAAAGATTTTACCACAAATAAAAAGTAGTGTAGCTATGTTTAGTTTAAAATTTATTTTCTAGTCTGTCACTTTTATTAGTGTAGACTCTATTTCTGTAGAACAAGTGCACTACAGTCATGGTTATTAGGTGCATGGCCATAGGAATAGCATAGCACATGTAGGGTGCATAGATATAACGCGATTTAACAAAACCACGCGCATAAATACACCCGTATAATCGGCATAACCCAGAATTTATTCCATGTTTTGGCTTGGCATGGCTCGGCAGTTCTGTAGGAATATGTTCCAGATCCCAAGATGCAAGCCTAGCTTAGACATGGTGTGGTTGACTGTTTTGATCGTTATTACACCACTATTCGCATCTGGGCAATGCAACACTGGACTGTTGTTTAATAATTTAATGATTTCTGATGGGTATGGGCTAAAAACAACTTTAATTCTGTCTTTAAGGAAGTCCCTCAAAGTTTTACACATAATTAGTCCTGACTCTTTGCTTTCTTTTTCAGAAAGCATTTGCACAGAGACGCCATAGTAAACCATGTCTAGCAGAGCATGCTTTCCTTGGATAACCTTCAAAAACCTCTCAACAGTCTCTCTCTTCGAATTATCTGCCTGGGATGCATTTGCTTTGAAAGAAAACATGTAGCTTGAATATTCTTCTGAACTGTTTTGCTGTTTTGTCTCCCATCTAATGAATTTTTTCTCATTAACCTCATACTGCCTAATACCCATTGCAAAGCACTCGTTGTCCTCAAATGGTCCATGTATATTCTGAACCATAAAGTCACTGTAGTAATTCTTCATGAGTGAGCACGAGCTATGCGTGTACTCAGCAAAGCGATCGTTGATGTGGATAAATTCAACGGGTTTTAAGTTAGAGAAGCCAGAGACAAAATTCCTTCTAGAGAGATCGAAGTTCGCGCTGTATGGACCCAGCGGAGCAGCAGAAACCATTAGTTGCGGAAGAAACAAGGGGATTCGTGTTTTAAGGCTGTCTCTACCCGACTTTTCACCAGGGCCCAAGAACACTGCAAAAGTAAGATTTTCTGCGTGTATATTTTGTATATGATAGAATATTATATCAAATCCTTCCTGGTTAAGCTCTTCAACTGTCTTCAGCATGTCACTGGCTGGATTAGTATTTGGCACAGTTGTGCCAGTAACCATTGACCAGGTTTCCTTCTTTCTGTTATACTTGAAAGGATAAATACCCCCATGCACTTTTTCGTTTGTTATTTTGAACACTTTTTTCAAGTGTGCTATTATGCAGGCAACTGTATGGACTGGAATTAGCTCTGTAGTTTCTCCTGATTTATGCACATAAAATGGAAGATGTATTGTTTCTACCCTATGCAAGAAGTTATCCACTATTTGAACGTGATAGTGCTTGGCGTGGGTTATTTCAGCCCTACTTAAGACATGATCCTTGTATACAACCTTAACCCGATCTATTTTTGGCTTTGTGCTGCACTTGTTTTTAGCAGCACTCTGTAGTCTAAACCAGTACTCGCATATAAGATACTTTTGGCTCACAATGGCATTCTTACCCAGCAGTTTATATGTAAGGCTATAGTAGGAGTTACCCGAGTTTTCAAGCTTTCTATCTCCAAGAGCCCCCAGCAGAATAGAAACCTTTTTCTTATCAGGTGATCTAAAATTGTAGCAATTGGAGGAAAAGAATTTTTGTTTCTTCTGTTCATCTATCCCTTCTAATTCTTTTTCAAAGCGCTCAACCCGAAGCCTTTGCAAATATCCAGAATTAGCATAGAAAAGCATAAAGGCATTATATACCACATTGTATATAAGCTGCCTATTAAGTTTCATAATTGATACTCCATGAATATGTATCTTTTTCACTTTCTCATATGTCGCTTCCATGCCAATTGTGTTTGTCTGCACTTTATGCATTAGATATTCAACAATTACCAAATTACTTTCTGCTTTAATATTTTTCTTGGCAAACTGTTCCTTTGCAGCATCAATTGCATCCTTACTTATATTGTAGAGGTCTTGGTATATCTCAGGAAGTGCCAGAATCAAGCTAATATTTTCTTGGAGTATTATATCCACGCACTTACTTCTTTCCAAGCATTTTTTGCTCGAATTCATTATCTCCAGGGAATTGGCATACCAGAAGGCATTAAGGGATCTTCTCATGTATATATCATATAGTGTTTCAATTTCAGTCTCTGTCCCACTTGATATATTGTCTTTTGTATTTTTCGAACACGCAGAATTATTTCTTTCAGTTTTCTGTGAATTATTCAGTTTTGTAGGGAAGGATACTTCTAATTCTTCTGAGCTCTTAATGGACCTTCTTTTCTTAATAGGCTCTTCCAGACTCTTAGTACGTTTTTGTCTTTTCTTAATTGTTTCTTCTACCGCACTCTCATCTTCTGAGTTCTTAATGGATCTTCTTGTTCTAATAGGCTCTCTAAAGTTCTTTGCACACTTCTGTCTTTTCTTTATAATTTTCCATGTATTTATCAGCTTCGCCTTTGCACCATCAATACTTTCCATATCCACATCACCTGTCAATATTCCCGCATCCTCCGTGTCTTCTGTTGACATTTCTGCATCCTGCACACTCTTCACTCTTATTTCTTGCAGTCTGCAGTTCCATCCTCGGTGCAGATGGTTTGTGCTTATGGTTTGTGCTATATATTGATGTAGATCCACAAATACACCATTATAGGCCGTTAAATCATACGATTTAAGATAGCTATTGACTGCATCCGCATTACTAGGGTGAGATAGCCTATAAAGAACCATAAATCGGCTTACTTTGCAAGCAGTGGGAACATGAAACAATAAACCCCAAATATTAGCACGCTCCTTCATTAGGCTAGATATAATGTCCTTTTTATCTTTCCTAGAATGAAAGCCCGAGCTCTTTCGTAAGTGATGATAATGTGCATTTGTAAACTTATTTTCATCTGGATATCCTATACTCCTGTAATTAAAAAGGTTAACCTCAATCTTCTTCCTATTATTCTCTATGCTAGGGACTGCCATGGCCTCTATTATTTCAATACTTTCTTCACTACTCTTGTATTCAGGCGTATGACCTTCAACTTCACCGACTTCTGTATTATCAGTAATAACAGAACCATCTTCACTTATGACAATTATATGCTCATTATCACTTGTTTTCTGTTCATCCTGATCAATTATATCACTATTTTCATTAATTTCAAAGACTTCATTAATTACATCATCTGTCTGGGACATAGGCACATCAGAGTCTATATCACTCACTAATCTATCAATTGCTTCGTGAAATACCTTTCTCTGTTCAGGTGTCATTGATTTTATGAAAGATGAATATATATCAGCAGAACTAGAAGTTTCACTTGAATCTTCAATAGAATTCATCACTAAATCAGGAGTATACTCAAAATGACTACTATGTTCTGCTGTGTTCAGGCTAGTATTATTTGGTGAAGTTGATTCTGACGATTTTGGGATATCTTCAGGTACTCGTTTTTCATTATGCAAATTATATATCCATGAGTATATAGATGCATCTTTATCAGATCTACCCGCCATATTCTCATCTTCAGTAAATACGTTAGTATATAAATCATTTGGGTTACCAGTCCCATTGTAATTAGTACTCTTACGGGTTATATTACTTACAGGTGTATTTAGTATAACAGATGGAATGTTTTCATCTTGCAAATTGTTATCGCCTGGTATAACGGTATCCTGATTATCTAAATTATTAGTATTTTCACCATATAACGTATTCTCACCATACAACACATTTTCTCCATTATTAATTGCACTAGACATATTTTCACCATATAGTGTATTTTCACTAACATCATTTCCATCATATAGCATATTTTCATCGTATAATGGATTTCTTTCATTATACAACGTATTTTCGCTATATAATGTATTTTCACTATTATTAATTGCACTAGACGTATTTTGATTATACAACGTATTTTCACCAGCATATAACATATTTCTTTCACTATATAACGTATTTTCCTGTGTTACAGATGTATTCCCCGTTGTAACAGTATGATTTAAGTCTATAACTAAGCCTGACCCACGTATTATCCTATTATATGACATCTCTGCTGTATCCTGCAGTGTACGCGGTATAATTATCGTATCTCCTGTTAGAATAGTCTTATTCCCTGTTATAACTGTACTATTACCTGTCACCGTTATATTATCGTACATAATTGTACTATTCCCTGTTATAACTGTATTTCCATCTACAATCCTATTATTACCGTGTATAATTGTATTATATCCCGTTATAATTGTACTGTCTCCTGTTATAATTACTACGCTACTTGTCATGACCTTGTAAGGCCCAGATATAATTATGGTTTTACCGAATAGGTTTAAGTCACTAAGTGTATCTGGGATATTAGTCATAGTTGTATACGGGGGATTATTAATCATAGTTGTATGTGAAGAGTCTGTTATATTAGGTCTCTGTATGTGGATATTGTTCTGATTCATTGGGAATCTAGCGGGATTATTGTTTGTTGGTTCGTTGCTGGTTCTTATGTCCAGAAGGTTTGATAACATTAAAAACACCTTTATCCATGCACTTTGTCTTCTTTTCATATCTGAAAAAATATTTTTAATTTTTTTATTTATCTAAAATCTGTGGATTAAGTCCTGCACAATGTGGATTAAGTCCTGCATATTTTTTTTATTTGTGAATTAAGTTTTGTCAAAGTGGATTAAGTCCTGGCATTCTCTGTACAATGCGGATTAAGTCCTGCAATTTATGACAGAAATTATTACACATAATGTATTAAGTCTTGCACAGAGTGGATTAAATTATGCACACTATGACAGAACTTATTACACATAATGTATTAATTTTTGTACAAAGTGGAATAAGTCTTGTCTGCCCTATATAAATAAAATATTTTATTTTTATTAGATAAGGATGAGATTGCAAGAAGACCATGCACCAGAAAACTGCAAGATATGCCACACCCCAGAAGAAAAAAACAAAGCACTAATCACCCCATGCAAGTGCACAATAAAAGTACATTCCTCCTGCATGCTGGCAATAATTCATAAAACACGCCAGGAGACCTGTCCCAACTGTGCCCACCCCATGAAACTAAAAAAACTTTATTGCAACAAGACTTATGCCATACTAAAAAATACCATAAAATATATTAAAAATATTTTCAGGCACAGAAGGGCTCCAATGGTCCCCCCTTGGAGAATGATTTTCCATAAAATATCAACCCACATCAGGTACACCATCATGCGCACCATAAGAGTGGATCACTTAAATATTCTGTACGATAAAATTAACAAGCTAATAATACTCCAAGAATACAACGACGCATTCATTAATCATACAAGAATTATTGCAGAAAGCGCCAAAAGCCCAGTTAGTCTGCAGAATATCTTCAATGTAATTATATACGAAGATACACCAAATACAACAAGAATTAATAATCCATTGATAAATTGGTCTATTTTCTTACAGGAAAATATATTAGTCACAATTACAACAGGAATAGTTCCATTACTTTTTACACTATATGTAATAATTCTTGGAATAATGAAAACCCGAGGCGTCTTAAACCATAGACGATATGCTGTGATATTTCATATATTGCACATATACAGCAAGATATGCATTATGCTTTGGTTACGGTACGTGGCCCTTCCTTATGGAATATCTCGGGTTATAACGGGTTTTGCCGTTGAAATTATACTAATTCTTGAAAAAATGGCAGTTTTAGACAGATTTATGGTACTAGGTGTATATCCTGCATATATTCACGTTATTTTTGGGAATTTAGTCATAATTACAACGGAGTCATTGATTACTGAAGGATTTAGTCATGTTATTAGGCCGGGATTAGTGAATTCCTTGTGCCCCACTGAATTAACCTTAGAGAATATTATAAAAGACAGGGTAATCACTGTAATATGCGGGTACACACGGGTTCTAACCATGTTCATTGGGTTTGCCGCAGGGTTAGCATGCACCCACTTGCTGTTCTGGTATTCTAGCATATATTTCCAGGAGTTATTTAATTTTCCAAAAATATCCGAGTGGCAATCTCCTTATCTGCAAGATATTTACATTTTCCTCCTGTTTTTAAACTTGTTTTTTGAATATTTCCCGATTAGGAAGACTTCCCAATTAGTCCACAACTTTTTGAAAAATATTCCTATATTTTTATCAAAAATTTTGGAAATAAATTCCTTTATTTTCAACGAAAAAATCCTCCCAGATACAAACCCGACTAACTTAAAATATTTTCCATCAAAAAATATTCCATACAGCCACGAAGAGATAAAAAAAAGAGCCATAATTCCTGTCACAGATGACGAAAAAAATATTTATTTTGATGGAAATGGAGAGATAAGGAAGTTAACCCTCAGCAAATTTGAATATTCTGAAATTCAATGGGATAACAATATTATTACACACAGAAAGGCAGAGTTATTGTATAATCCAATGTATTCATTATATTCTGTGCCTAAATTCTGGTTATTTCGCGTTGTAATATTCATTTTTAGTCTATCCCTAGGGCTATCACTAATTATATACGGGATTACACTGGGAGTTAGTCTATTTTTATTCGGATTATTTAGGGTTACATCGGGTTATAACGGGTTAAATCGGGTTATGTCAGGTTATATCGGGCTGAAATCAGGTTATTTCGGGTTAAATCAGGTTTTGATCTGGCCCTTAGTCATAATTACAACGGGAACTGGGGTATTGTTGATGGGGAAGGGTAGGCGTCTTATGACTGGTCTATTTTGGATTATTTATATGTGCTTAGTCCCATTTATATCTGTTGTAATATATGCTTTAATTAATTCATGCATGCCAGAACTTATGGCCCTTTGTAACGTAAGCTTTGAGAATATTGTTTGGAGCATGTCAATTATAATGGGGAGCATGGTTATGCTGGGATATGGTTACGCATCTGTTCTGTTTTGGATGGTTCGGGTTATTTTAATGTTAGTTTACTATAACTTGGGATATATTTATATTAAGGCGAAAATAACGGATATTTCCTTATTTGGCAAGCTAATAATTGTTATGTTTCCTTATTTGGTAAGCACTATATTTATTCTATTTTGGGAAATTTGCTTATTTATAAGGAAATTGCCTTATATGGTAATATCATGTTTTAGTGAGAAGGTGTGCGAGGTCGTTCTTCTGAACTATCCAGATTATTAATTAAAAGCTACCCAGATTATTAATTAAAATCAGGTTATTATTATTATTTTTGATTTTACTTCACTTTATTATGCAGATATTAAGACTTTTTACTTTTTTTATAAACTAGCCAAGACTTTTTCCTCACTCCCCATAGAGGTGCAAGACTTTTTCCTTTTTTTAGAAAATCGACAAGACTTTTTCTACTTCTTGCAGGGCGGAATAAGTTCTGGCAAATAAACAGACATAACTTAATACATATAGTGTAAAAAGTCCTGGCGCTACACAAGAATATATCGTTATTCCCATGTGAATATTAAATATTAAATAAAACCCATGAATATTTTATTTTTAAGCAAAGGATGCAAGCAGAAGACAGTTCCATACGCCTTGTAAGACCAATAACTGGAACAGACGCAAAAAAAGAGACCGTGCATGACTTATGCCTCATTAACTCCAAAGAAGTAAGGATTCACCCAAGCACAAAGGAAATAGCCGCATACGTATGCAATAAACCAGGCTGTAATTACATAATACAAAACAACGCGTGGCAGATACCAATGGACATGTGCGCTCAGCTAATAAGTGAAGGGTTTTTTTCTAAATCAAAAATAAAAGGCACACCTTTATCAGTGATAAAGCAACTAGCAGCAAATACAACGACAAAACAAGATGAAAATCGTCATAACCCAGTCATGACCCAGATGCAAGCAATAAACTCAAAGGAAACCATCTTCTTAAAACCGCACCAAATAGAAGGAATAAAAATTGCAGTGAAAAGGAATTACAGAGTGCTAATTGCAGATGAAATGGGCCTAGGAAAGACCCTGCAAGCAATTTCCATTGCAAGAACCCTTTTGGAAACCCATAAATTCAATTATGACCGTTGTAATCAGACTAAATTAGTCTATATTGTTATATTTGCGCCTGCTTCTAACGTGCAAATGTGGATAAACGAGGCAAAAAAGTTCATAAGTGAAGAGTCTTATGATATAAAAAATTTTACCCCGTCACCCCCGACGTATCAAAATCAGGCACAAAACCCGATTGTCTTAGTCTCAAGTTACGCTGGGGCCCTTACAAAAATAACAAAAATCGACTTAAATGACGTTATTTTAGGGATCGCAGATGAATCTCAGAACTTGAAAAACCCAGAGAGCAAGAGGGCATCGATCCTAGTGCCTTTCTTGTCGAAATTAAAGCACGTCTTATTATTATCCGGTACACCTGCACTTTCAAACCCAAATGAATTATATACGCAGATAAAAATTATAAACCCTTCACTTTTTTCATATCTAGAATATCACGAGAGATACTGCCGCCTTGCAGATAATCATTATAACGCACTTAATCCCAGACTAAAACAATTAGTTAAATACAGGGGCAGTAAGAATCTGGATGAATTAAAGGTTATCCTGAAGGAATTAGTCATGATACGAAGGGTTAAGAAGGAATGTTTGTCGTTAGGCGAAAAGAAACGTATTTTAGTCACATTTTCAACGGAATTAGTAAAAAAGGAATTAAATTCAAATTTGAAAATAAATTCTAAAACCCTTCAGAATGAATTATTATCAGAATATAATCAATCTGCAAAAGATAAGGTTTCAGATTTAATTTTATTCATAAAAGAATTAAAAATGCGAGTAAAAGGGAAAGTCATTGTATTTGCGCATCACACGGAGATTTTAACAAGCATATACCAGGAATTCATTAAGAATGCCGTTATAATCACAGGATCCACACCAAAAGCAAAAAGAGAGACCATTTGCACGAAATTTAAGGAAGATTTAAATATAAATCTGGCAGTACTTAGTCTTAAGGCGTGTTCAACGGGTCTAACCTTAGTATGTGCTACTACAGTGGTATTTGCTGAGTTACCCTGGACCCCAGGTGACCTCCACCAAGCAGAAGACAGAATTTACAGAATTGGACAATTAGAGACTGTACGTATCTATTATCTTATCGCATCGTACGTGGATAAATATATGTGGCCATTATTGCGCCGTAAGAATAATATGTTAAACACAATTGGTATCATAGAAAAAGAGAAGGAAGATTTGACATTTGAAGATTTTGACCCAAAACAGAAAAAACTCAATGGATTTGGTCTGGAATGAATAAATTATTTTTTAGTAAGTGGAATATATTGTGCACTAAGTGGAATATATTGTGGACTATTGGGAATATATTGTGTACTAAGTGGATTAAATTATGGTAAAGTGGATTAAGTCTTACACTAGGTGGAATAAATTGTGGCAGTTTTGGGAGTAGTGGATTAAGTCTTGTCACCTGTGTAATATATTCTGCACTAGGTGGAAATAGTCTTGTCACTTGCGCCATATATTCTGCACTAGGTGGAAATAGTCTTGTCCTCTGCACTATAACCCCCTTATATTTTTATTAAAAATATTTAATTCTGCCATGGGATAGTCATATTACACATAGTGTATTAAGTTATGAATTATTTTATGTTGTATTTACTAATTAAAATTGCCATAATATATTACACATAATATATTAAGTCTTATCATATTTTATGTTGTATTTACTAATTAAAATTACCATAATATATTACACATAGTGTATTAAGTCTTGGTATTTATTTTTAAAGTCAAAATTATTTCTACTCGCAAATAAAATGTTTCCAGAAGATATACAGGAAAGAGATCGGCAAAAGAGTGTCCTTAAAGGGAAATTACCCAATAAGGAAATAATAGAAAAAGTGCATTCAGATTTGATGGATACCAGAGGATCAAGCAGTCAGCTCATGAAGGATTTCCAAGAACTCAGATTCATACAAGACTTTGTGCGCCCATTTAAGAACGAAGAAAAAATTCATAAAGAAATTCAAGAGTCGTCGGGGGCGAACTACCCAGGGAAATTAAATACCAGAAACCCTTCACTTTTAAAATATTCAAAAATAGAAAGTGAACAGGAAATGGATATTACAAGATTCCCGGATATTCCGCACACTGCAATAATTAATGAGTCTGGGACTAATGGTCTAATTTCAACGAGATTTAATGACGAGGTTTGCATGGGACTAGCCAGGGAAGACGCAACCAGAAGAATGAATTGCGTCTTATTCCAGGACATCCATGATAAAAATCCGTTTGAAATCCAAAATAACGGAAATTCAATTGATATGAAAATTGAAGAATTAAATTTTGAAATTTTAAAATTAATTGAAAAAAAGGTCAGAAATGACCTTACAAACTCGCATGAAGCCACAGTAACCATGTATAAGGATGAGATAGATCACCTTAACATGAAAATACTCTCACTTCAGGCATCTTTTAAGATAGAATTAGAAGAAGTTTCAAAAGAGTCAGAAATTAATCACAGAATGAACAAAAAGCTCAAGGAGATCCAGGAGAAGTCGGAGGGATACCAGAAAGAGCTAAATCAAAGGGTTAAGTTATTCCAAGAGCAAGAATGCAGGTGGATCCAGAGGTCGATCAAAATGGAGTCAGATTTGAAGGAAAAAGATGCAAAAATCTCAAGAAATTTCACAGAAATTCAAGAAAAAGATGCAAAAATTATCCATCTCACCCGGGAATTATCAAATTTAAAAATAAAAATAAAAAACCCTTCACTCACAGATTTATCACAAATTGATGAACTGAAGGGAACAATAAAATTATTAAAAGAAGAAATTGATGAAATCACAAGGAAATTCCAGATAGACGAAAAAGATGAAAAAGACAAGATATTCCCAGAGAAAGTGAAGGAATACAAGATGAAAACTGAAATAAACCCAGAGTTAGACACGAAAATGCACCCGGACCCAGAAGATAAAAGGAAATCCAATGGCATTCCAGGAAGAAAGGGTCTTCCAGCCTCAAAGCACATTTTCCATTTCTACAGAATAAAAGGTCTCCCAGAAACCGTTAAAACAATACCACTACCAAACATAAGAAAGACATGGTGCTCAATTGCAGGGATAAAGACAGGACACATGGGCTTTATAATGCACCTACCACAAAATACCATGCAATTAGCAATTCCAACGAAGTTTCAGCCTAATTTAAGACTAATTGCAGAGTCTTACAGGAAATCACTAAATAATCCTGTTGAAATTGAAGGACCAGTGGACCCATTGGAATTCCCAACGGCAGAAAAGAAGAATCTTCTATTCCGCCTGAAGGAATATGCCTTGCAGTTAGTCAATAATATATCCATGAAGCACATTGAACTCTATAAATTCAGTGAGAAAGTGCTTTCATGCAAATCCCCAGAAGAATTCTATGAGAGACTCCGTATAGGGACCTTATAATTACATTTTGGGAGATATTTAGGGTAATAAATGGTAATGTTATTTAGGGAATATATTGTGGACTAAGTGGATTAAGTCTTGTCATTTTTGGGGAGGGGTGGATTAAGTCTTGTTACTTTGGGAATATATTGTGTACTAAGTGGATTAAGTCTTGGTATTTTTGGAAAGGGGTGGATTAAGTCTTGGTGAGGTGGATTAAGTAATGGCTATTGGGCATAAGTCTTGTCAAAGTGGAATAAGTCCTGCTTATAGTGAATTAAGTTATGCACCAGGTAGAAATAAGAATAAATTATTTATAGGGTGGATTAAGTCCTGCTCATAGTGGAAATAATCTTGTCACCTACATAATAAGTCCTGCTCATAATGGAAATAATCTTGTCACGTACGTAATATATTATGCCCTAGGTGGATTAAGTTATGTCCTAGGTGTAATATATTCTGCTCTAGGTGTAATAAGTAATGAAAATATAAATTTTTAATAATTTAATGGACAGAGAAAAGGAAGAAGAGGGCAAGACTTATGACACATGGTGTAATAAAAAATGCACAGATTTAACGGCCTCAGAAGAAATAGATGAAATATGTCAAGGAAATAGACAAATTAGTCATGAAAGTCTTATAGGAATACCAAGTAACCAGATAGATCAGCTTAAAGTATCTGCTAATAAGGAATTCCTGCAGCTTGATCTCACTGTAAATAATATTCAGAAGATATTTGATAGAATTATAAGTAGTCGGAGGGCATCTGCGCAGGGAATGAGTGTCTCAAATAAAAAACAAAAAGAAAATGTGTTGATACGGGGATTAAATGAAAAAATAAAAGAAATGTCAATTATGCTGGATATAACGCAATCTCAGCTTAAAATAAAACAAAAAAAAATAGAAAATTTGGAGGAAATTGTGAAAAATTTAAGAGATGGGGTAGAAGGAGGTCAGAAAAAAGAAAATTTAGAGGAAATAGCAGGAGAGAAGAGCAGAAGGCACGGGGGCATATTAGAGAAGAATATACTTAAAATAATTACTAAACGCCTAGGTAATGCAGAAGATAAGGAGATATTATAATTATTTTGGATTAGACTGGATTACAACGGGAATATTACACTTTATTACATATAGGACAAGACTATTTCCACTTAGTGCAGAATATATTACGCATAGTACAGGACTTAATCCACCTTATCTTGAAATTGACAAGACTTAATCCACCTTATTAGGAAAATGACAAGACTTATGGCACTTATATTTATGTATTACAACTTTATGCAGGACTTAATCCACCCGCCATAAGTTTTGTCCAAATATTAAACAAGACTTAATCCACTCTATCCCAAAACTGACAAGACTTAATCCACATGCCAGAATGTATTTTCTGTGAAGGGAATAAAAATGAAAATATAAAATATTTTATGCAAGCAATAAATTCAAAGGACGTGGCTGCCGTTATGGACGTAGTATCATACGAGTACATATCGGCAGAAGATGCAAAATCCATCTGTAAAGAGTTCTCAAGCACAAATACAATGCTCTCAGATGAAGCCATCTTTTTTTTAAAGAAGTTCTACACCTCAAAGGACTAATAAATAGCGATTTATGTGTCTTGTGCATATATGAAAGAATCATCTGATAGCTCATCCTCCATCTTCTGATATGTTAAGATTGCACCAGACGCAATCATCTCAGTTATTTCACCAAATTTCTTTACAATAATTTTGCCCTTCTCTTTATCTGCAGTAAGACAGCCATTTCCCATTGAAATTAGCCTTTCTTCTATTTTGCTCACATGACCATCTGGGTCTGCCACTATAACCCCGTCTAAGGCAGGTACTAGACGGCAGCTCATGTGCGCCATACGGGGTGCACTAGAGGGCCCTTCAATTACATCTCCTTTCACTAGGTTATTCCTAGTTATACTTTCAATGTACTGCTTGAATGTCTGGCTGTAATATTCATCATCATTTTTCTTCTTAGATCTGTCAAACAGTTCAATGTACCACGTGAATCCTACAATGGATTTCTTCAGGATAATTGATGCCAGGTAGTTATACGTCCTCTTACAAAGGCCTGTTGAATCTGTGCCTACAATTAAGTGTGTTGAATCCTTGATATTATTTGAGTCCACAAATATATTATACTCCAGTATCTCTGATATCCGGGTGATGGTGCCTTTGATGAAATCTATCTGTTCTTGTGGGAGATCTGAGAGGGCTAATTTCAAGATGGGCCGGCTCTTTATCTTTTCTTCTTCCCGAGAAGGAAGCAGTCTTCTTATGAAATGCGGGGTATAGTGTATATCTGGGTTATTATTGAATAGTCTTATAATTTTATCTATATTCTCCTTCTCCTCCATGGGGTTCTGTGGATATTTTGTAATAAATCCGCATGGTGATTTATTATAAACAGATCTAATTCTGGTTATATTCCATATATATGCATAATATACCACTGTAATACACGCATTATACGCATATATATACATATTATATTTAAGTAATATATTATATACGGAGGTATTGTATAATTATGTCTTACACGGTGATACTATATATATATGCATATTATATCCGTATACCCATGTATATTTAATTATATTTTGCATAACCATATATACTAATGGTCTTACAAGTATCCAGATATATTCGTGTACATAATTATAAGAAGAGGATGGAGTGGTTTATTGCAGTGTATTATAATAATCTAATCCTCATAATATTTTGGCACTTCCTTTGACTCTAAAATACCCTCACACCTCACAAGCAGATCACTCTCTGGGAACATTCTATTTAAACCTGCCAGATAGTTCCAGTACGCCAGATTATACTTCAGCACAGGGAGACTTAAAAGGAACTCTTTCTCCTTCTGGAATCTCGCAGGATCCTGCTTGAGTATTGGACTAATTAATGTGTACCGTATGGAATATGCTGAATTATTTCTTACATCTTCCTCTATGAAGTACTTCGTATATTCAAGTGCACTTTCCACATTCTTTGCGCATGCCAGGAATACCCCCCAGAAGTGGATATTCTTTGGGTCTTTCCTGACTATTTCTAAAATATCCAGGTCTTCTGATATTTCATGGTTCATTTCTGTTAAAACATGCTTAAAATGGTGCCATACTTGATAATTCTTCTGATTCTCATGTGCTCTTTTTTTAATCCAAGTCAGCTCCTTGTTGTAATTGTACGTGTCCCTGGGGATTTTACCAAGAACTTTTCTTCTATCGACCCACACAGTGTAATTAGTCGGGCAGTAATATATTATTGAGGTTATTATATCTAGGGCCTGTGTGGAATAATTCTCCTCTTGCATATTTACAGCGTGCTGCTTCAGTAGGTGAATATATTCATCTGGGTACTTTACGGAGAGTGGGTCTTCTTTGTGCATGGTTATATTTCTATGGATATTTTTTTTATTTTTAATGCGCATTCTGTCTGGTTATTTTAATTAGGGTGAATTTATTCTTAAGGAGACAGGGTTATATTATTGTTTGTTAATAGTATGTAGTCTGGACTATATGATAAGCATAAAATGCAGTGGGTATAGTAATTGGATGATTAATGCATATATGAAAGTGTTTTTATTATTTACTGTTTTTTTTCGTTATTTACCGGATAATTACTGGTTGTTTTTTGTTATTTACTGGTTAATTACTGGGTTTTTTTTAATTTTCGGCTAACTACCGGTATTTCCCATTAATAATCCAGGTATTTACTGGTCACTCCATTAGGATTAAGAACTGCTTCTTGCACCTTGCGTGGGTTGGGATTGAGTTTTTAATGAACCTTTGCACAGATTCATCTTTAATGTACTTCCTTAAGACGTATTTTGTTAGGTCTGTTGTTAGGTCTATTCTATTAACTGCTTCACTTATTATTTCATATTCATTTGGGTTATTGTGCAAGCCATTCTTTGAGAATAATACTTTCACTTTTACAAGAGCCATAAGGAGTTCTTCATCAGATGCAGCTTCTTCTAGCTGGGACTCCAGATGTGATGCACCTATTTCCCTTATTTTCTCTTCTATTCCAGATACTTTATCAAGTATTTCTTGCTTTTCTGCTTCTGACAGGAAATTCTCCACTTTTGGGAATATTTCCACGGTCACCTTTGCAAGTGCCTCAATCCATTCCTGGAATGTGATATTCCCTGACCTGGAAAGAGGTTTAATCAGGAACTCCTTGATTTCCTTTGAGATATGCTCTTTTAATCCGAATATTTTCTGTGTGTCTCGGATTAGTCCTGAAATACTTTGGACCGACTCTTTCTCTGCGCCTCTCCAAAGTATTTTTATTAGAAGAGAGAATATTTCATTTATACTTGGCATGGCAGCTGCATCTTCTATGCCTTCTGCAGCCATTTTTGTTGTAACTGCCTCTATTAATTGGGATATTTCATGTATAATTGACAGCTTTTCTTTTAATTCCAGGGATGCTTTTTCTGCTTCACTTGTGTCTTCCTTTAAGAAGTCCAGGAGACCTCTTTTTATGCTTGCTGCATATGCGTCTGCTGCACTTACCACAAAATCAGACATTTCCTTGGCCTGCCACGTAACCATGTCCACTGCCTTCATGGCATCTATCATGTAGAG
Source organism: Nematocida ausubeli (assembly GCF_000738915.1). Classification (NCBI taxonomy): domain Eukaryota; kingdom Fungi; phylum Microsporidia; genus Nematocida; species Nematocida ausubeli. Next base: position 243,936 of record NW_026515636.1, read on the forward strand.
TATGCTTTCTGTTTGGTCTGCGACAAAGCCCTTTATGTTTCTTAGCTTTGAAAAGAGTGTTCCTCCTGGGTGAATTTGTCTTTCGCCAATTTCTGTCTTGGCAATTGTAAGGAGCGTGGCAAATGCCTTGTGGTAGCTTTCTGAATCTACTTGCGTATATATCCTGAAGTAATGCAGTGACTCAGAGATGCTTTTGCAGGTTTCAATTCTTCTGATCACTTCAATCTTGAAGCGTGCCAGAATTGGCACAACCTTTGAGAAAAGATATGACACAAACCTAGAGTCCTTGAATTTCTCCACTTCTGCCTTGATCATCTTGTAGTCTGTCAGGAATGAGTCAAAGTCATTGATTTTCAAGTACTCCAAGAGAATGAACTCTGCATTGAACAGAAGACTATTGCTTAGCATGAATTTATTCTGCTGCTCCCTCAAGTGAATCTCTTTGTTCTCCAGAATAATCGGCTCTAAGAGGACTTCAATTGAGTTTATGCTTTGCATGTCCAGGTTCTTCAATGTACTTTTGCACAAATTCGATGCCTCCATGGACTCTAGTGCCTTTCTGCACTTTATGTACGTTGTGAAATTATTTCTCACCAGATGATCCCTCTCCAGTAAAGACTCGTTTATTTGGTTTACAAGCACAATTCTGCTTGTTTCTATGTCATTTATGTCAATTTGGTCTAAAAGGGCCTCTACTATATCGTATGGGTCAACTTCCTTGGCTTTCTTTTCTGTTGAATCTGGCTGCTCTTTGTCGCATATTTCTGCCTCTATGTTAAACTCTTTTAGAAGCGCAGAAGTATCTTTCATTGTAAACACGTGAATTTAAAAAGTTTTATTATACATTTCTGCTGCTAAAATTTTAATGAGTTCTTCAGTTATTAGTGAGATGGAGCACATGGTGCCCGAATTGTCATACTACAAGGACAAGAATATCTTCAGTCCAGCTGAAATTGAGGCAATTATCAAAAAGAGAAAGAACTTTGAGCAGATTCTTTCAGTGCGGCCTCGTCTTAGCATATTTCTTCTGTATATTGAGTATGAAGTCCTATTAGAGCGTATATATTTAAAAAGAGCAAAAGACGTAAAAAACAAAAGGAATTATATCACAAAGAGAATAGACTCTCTCTACTGCAGAGCGCAATTCTCATGCCTTGGTGTGGAAGAACTGTTTATCTCGCACTTGGAGTATTTCCTCTCTGTAAATAACAAGGAGAAGATAAAGGAAATATCTCTTTCCATCCCGAAGAAGTGCACGGGAAGCCTGGAGGTTTGGCTGAGGTGCGCATTCGCTCTTAGGTCCATAGGGGAGGTTGAAGGATCCAGGATTCTTCTTCAAAGATCACTGCGGGTTTTGTCCCACGAGAAGAATCGCATAATTGAAGAGTACATAAAACTAGAGGAGGAAAATGAGGAGAGTGACTCCTCCAGGATTATTGAAGTTCTGAGGAAGGAGATCGGGGTAGAGTGCAAATAATATGATCATGCGTCTGCATACCCGGATACTTCTAAGTCACAGGTAGAATAAAGTAGAATACAAATATAAATAGCATCTTGCATATCCTGTGCATTTTCAAAGGGGTGAAATTTTAGAGTGTTATATGCTCAGACTAATTATTGGTGCATTGGGTAATATTTGTCTGTATCTTTATAGAGCGGGTTATATATGACTGGATTGTTCCTTATTAAGAACTAGAGGGCCCATAATCTGATTGGTTTAAAAAACTCAAGAAGGAGGCCTCTGCAAGAAAGAACATGGATGTTGCTTAGTCTGCTTTCCTTGAACAGTAGAGTTTTATAGGTATCCTCTCTAACAGGATCTTATTAAATAGATATACTTTTCATTAAAAGCCCAAGAAGAAAATACTTCACTTGAGGCTATTTAAATGGTTTCAGAGTTAAATAAATAACGCATTTTATAACCTTCTAGAAAGTTAACCTATCATCTTCTAGAAAATTAACTTAGAGTATGTTCTGCTTGTCTTTTCTTTTAGAATATGCCTCTGTGTATACGAATATTTCATGAAAATTATGCAAATTTAAATACGCTTCAATAATATCTGGTCTTGCTTGGCTAAAATATAAAATTATTTAAATATAAAATATATGCATATGTAGAAATAATAATTTATATTATTAAATTTATATCCATATTTACAGTGAATATATATGGCACGATGCCATATACACCTTCTGTACCTATTTTCCCTCTAAATTTGCCCAAGATATAACCCGAATGTGTTAAATAAAATAAAAAAGTGCCAAAATATAGTATGGGGTAGCCTGGCTTCGTTCGATTCTATTCCAGCTATGCGCCTTGCATTATATACTGCAATCCCTACTAGTAATACTTTCTAGATCGTGGTTCTTTAATAATATTCATTTTGCTTATTTTTCTGGTCTTTGATCAAAAACCCTTCATATCAGAAGAAAAATCAAATATTCCATGAAGGGTTTCTGATTTATAGTTAGACATCTATATTTTCGCACAAGAAAAAACTATTCATCCGGCATGTGATTGTCGAAGTATTGAAGGGAAGTGTCAATATGATACGCTAATTCATCGATTGACTCCTTCTCCTTATAATTCAAAGGAATAAACCCTAAAAGTCCTTCATCCTTTATGATTGTTGTAAGTGCCTGGTTGAATTTCTTTTCATCTGCCGTTCGAGCAGGAAGGTTATCGCACAGGGTCTCAGTATCCAAAGACTCAAGTAATTCATCCAGCTGTGCCTTATCCACTAAGTCGCACTTTGTAAATATGTTCAGATGCGGTACTTCAAATTTAGACATCGCAATTGTTGCAGAAATTGCAGCAGCCAGGAACCTGGAGTTATCCAGAAGATGCATCGCATCCAATGCATAAAGCACCAAAGGGAAGTGATTCTTCTGCATCTCTGTAATAATTTTCGAAATAGAGTCAGAGTGCAAATACAGCTCAATCTGCCCAGGACAGTCAAAAATCAAGAACACTTCATCATCCTCCGGGAGTTCCATTATATCCAAATTATCTGAAATAGCCTCCAGCCCTGCCATAAGCCCGCCATTTGGCCCAAAATCAGCTGCCTCCATTATTTCAGATATTTCAATGTGGTCCCGAATGTCAAACACAAATTCCAAGTCAGTAAGTGCCTGTGCAGGATCTAAATTAACCAAAGTAACGCTTCTCTTCTGCGAGGTATAGTGCTCCTTCAGCATATGCGTTAAAGTCGTCTTCCCAGAGCCCGCTGGCCCAATAACAAAGAGAGCATACCCCATTTAAAATTTTTCCATGCTGCGCTGTGTTACTTCTGCTGCAAACATATGCGCAAGACTAGCTGTTAAGAATCTTGTGCAAAATGGAGCAACAGAGATAGAATATTACCCAGGAGTTATAACGGAAATTATGAGCACAGGGAAATGGTCAGAGGATATTGTAATTCACCTGCGAAAACCACAAGACTGGAAGGAATTTAACACAAAGCCGCTAGCTGCCCTCATAGTCGTATACCCAACAGACCAAAAGAGTGCCACAGAGAGTGAAATCGAAGAAAGCACCAATTACCATGCATCTTTACTGCAAGTCAGAAGGGACTTCTTAAACACAACAAACTTAATTGAAATAAGTGACACAGAAATAGATACAATTAAATCGTACAGTATACGGCCTAATTGGGAGAAGTACTTTATGCTGCTAGCACAAACTGCATCCACCAGGTCCAATTGCATGAAGAGAAAGGTGGGGGCAGTCGTAGTGAAGCACAACCGGGTGCTGTGCACAGGATACAATGGGACATCCACAAGCACAACAAACTGTCTAGATGGAGGATGCAACAGATGCAACGGAAATGCAAAAAAGGGAACAGAACTATCCGACTGCTTCTGCATCCATGCAGAGGAAAGTGTCTTCTTGGAGAGGTCCCGTGCAGAGTTGTTCGATTCAGATTTGTACACTACACTATATCCATGCCGCCTGTGTGCGCGTAAAATAGTCCAAGTGAAAATAAAGAGGGTCTACTACATGGATGAATATGTGGGTGACGCAGAGGTTCAGAGTTTATTTGAGAGAAATGGCATAGAAGTCCATAAGATACAGAAATAAATGTAAGAATAAGAATATCCTTGTGTTAGTATATTTTATAACGGCAATAACCAGTAGAAGAGTACATACTTTAAGTTACTCGGGTTATATGTATACGCATACACTCCAATTAGTCATATACTCACATATATTTAGCAGCAGTTAGTCCTGTATTTGCAACCAATTAGTCACACACTTATGTATTTAGTAATAATTAGTCGTATATTCACTAATTACACATTGTTTGGTCATATTTTCACATATTCAACAATTAGTCATACACTTATGTATATATGCAAGTGCACAGGTATACAACAACTACTTACAAATAACCAATTAGTCGTATATTCATCAATTACATACTGATTAGTCACATACTACACTGGTTTAGTACTAATAACCCCGATATAACTAACCCGCCTATGCCTTGCTATTCTCCAGGAAACTCTCTATTTTCTTTCTCATTTTTGTGTCTATTGATACACTGGACGACTTCTTCTTGCAGACAGGACACCTTCCGGACACGCAGTACTCGCAAACTGTGTGCTTGCACTTCATTTTAACTGCCTCCACAATTAAGCTATTACACTGCGGGCACATAAACTCAGGCGGAATAGATCTTTCCTCAGAAGACCTAAATCTCCTGGAAAACTCCATCGTCTGTGGCTGCGCCCTGACAAACTTCCCTTCTTCATTCAAAAGCACAGAAGTAGGGGAAGTCTCCTCCACAGGAACTAAAAATGTCTTTGGTATTCCAGTTGCCTTCTTTATTCGCATCGCATCATATTGTTTATTACTATTTGTTGGGCACATCTGTATAAAGTGCCCTTTCTGCCCACATCTGAAGCAAATATAGGAATCGGGAGGTGTCTTTATCCCGTGTATATTGTGCATGGTAATACTGCCTGCCTCTTCCTTCACTTTTATCTGTTCTTCCGGCTGCTTGGCCCTCTCCAAGGCCTCTTTATACCCAGAGTTTATGTGATTTGGGACTCTCTCTATTATTATGTTCATATTACTGTATATAACTGCATAGTTATTAGTAATGGGCGTCTCTTCATTCTCCATGTAAAATACCAAGTGATAATCATGGAATGTAAGGTACCTTTTGGCTGCTATTTCTGCCTTTAATTCCCACAGGGGCATAGAAGACCTATCTGTCTCTATCTTGCCAAACTCCCTCTCCGACCGGAATCTGTACAAGACTTGCATAAAATTTATTTACCATGCAGAAAGAATATATCCCCAGAGAAATATCCAGAATTAAATTTGAAATATTAACGGAAAGAGAGATAAGGAATATGTCTGTATTGGCAGTGACCTCCAGGGACTTATATTCAAGCGAGAACAAGGCACCTGCCACCACAGGCCCGCTTGACTTAAGACTAGGCCCAAGCACAAAAGACGCCACCTGCAGTACGTGCGGTGAGAAAATGGCAGAGTGCGTAGGACACTTTGGGCACATTGACTTGGCGCTGCCTGTTTATCACCCGGGACTATTAAAGAATACGCACAAAATACTGCAAAGTGTGTGCAAGCAGTGCTCTGCACTACTACTGCCAGATGAGACACAAGCACAGCTTCTAATTAAACTGAAGGCCAGAAAGGGAAACAGAACACTTGAGCAAAGAGTCATTAAAAAGGTCTTTGATGAAGCAAAAAAGGCAGTGGAGTGCTTCCAGTGCAGCAGCATAAACGGGGCCGTCAGGAAGACAGGCTTTAAATTCTTCCATAGAGTGCACAGACTGAAAAAGCACGATGCACAGAAGGAAATAGAAAGATCCCTTTATAGTGCATCAGTAAAGGATAACCCAGAGATAACAAATTGGATAAATAATGCACCAGATGAATATATATCACCAGTTACAGCGCAAAGCATACTAAGGAATATTCCGAATGATATTACAAGGAGTCTTCTAGGGCTTTCCTGTGACCCTGCTTCTTTGATGCTTACGTGCCTGCCTGTGCCCCCTGGGACAATACGCCCGAGTGTCATGGCCTTAGACTCCTCTTCAAATGAAGATGACCTAACGATAAAGCTCAGTGAAATATCGTATACGTCGCAGCTAATTCGTGATGAAATCGCAAAAGGTGCGTATATGCATGGACTATCAGAGAACTGGGACTTACTGCAGTCACAGTGTGCGCAGTTAATTAGCTCAGACTCACGGCCAGATGCAGCGAAAATAAGAAGTTTAGTGCAGAGACTAAAAGGGAAGCATGGAAGGTTTAGGGGAAATCTCTCTGGAAAAAGAGTTGAGTTCTCTGGGCGTACAGTTATCTCGCCAGACCCAAATCTAAGCGTAGAGCAAGTTGGGATCCCAGAAGAAATGGCAAAAACACTCACCGTCCCAGTGCCCGTAACAGAAGGCAATATGAAAGCCCTCCGGAAATTAGCACAAAATGGGTGCACGCTCTATCCAGGCGCAAACTATCTGCTAAAACAAGACAGAAGGATATTCCTCCGAGAAAACAACACAATTAACCTGGAGGAAGGAGATATCCTGGAGAGACATATGCAAGACTCAGATGTCGTCTTATTTAACAGACAGCCGTCCCTCCATAGACTAAGCATAATGGCGCACAAAGTGAAAGTGCTCCCAGGGCGCACCCTTAGATTTAACGAGTGCGTATGCTCTCCGTACAACGCAGACTTCGATGGGGACGAAATGAATATTCACCTGCCACAGACAGTGGAGGCAAGAGTGGAAGCACTGGAGCTAATGGGCGTAAAGAATAATCTGGCAGTCCCCAGGAATGGCCAGCCATTAGTCGCAGCCACACAGGACTTCATCACAGGCAGCTACCTTATAACAAAGAAATCCACTTTTTTCACAAAAAAACAGTTCGGTCAGCTAATTGTATACGCCCTACCAAAGCACACGGGAAGGATGACAGCTAAGCCCACTATACTCAGACCTTCTGTTCTGTACACAGGAAAGACCCTTTTCAGTCAGGCCTTAAACCTGTCTGTCTCCATGGAAATTCGCACTAGAAATTTCACCCCAGGCACAACTTTCTCCTCAGTGAATGAAGGCCTATTTGTCATGCGAGATGGTGAGATACTTTTTGGCCGCGCAGATAAAAGGATAGTCGGAGCAGAAGAGGGCACTATATTCCACTATGAATTAAGAGAAGGAGGGCCGTCTGTTGTAGTTAGTGCTCTTGACGCAATTGCCAGATTATGCTCCAGATACCTTGGAGAGGCAGGGTTCTCTATAGGACTGGATGACGTATTTGCAAAACCAAAATTACAGAAGCTGATCACACAGGCTGTGGATGGGTGTGAGATTGAAGCAGCCAGTAAGCCTGCTGAGAGTACAATTGCAGTTCTCTCCAGGGCCAGAGAGGACGCAGGAAAGCACTGCATCCAGCACCTCTCCCAGCATAACTCGCCCGTAATCATGCAGGCATGCGGTAGCAAGGGCAGTCTTATAAATGTGTCACAAATGGTCGCATGTGTAGGGCAGCAAGTAGTTGGGGGTCAAAGAATATCCAGGGATTTCGGTGACAGAACACTTCCCCACTTCATGGGGGACACAAATGCATCAAGGGGTTTTGTCAGGTCGTCCTTCTGCGCTGGCTTGTTGCCAACGGAATTCTTCTTCCATGCAGTCAGTGGAAGAGAAGGTCTTGTGGACACGGCAGTCAAAACAGCAGAAACAGGTTATATGCAAAGAAGGTTAATGAAAGTACTAGAAGGCGTATACGTGGCATATGACGGAACAGTCCGCAGGGGACAGCAAATAATTCAAATGCAATTTGGTGATGATGGCTTAGACCCAGTTCTACTGCAGAAAGGCACACTCACAACAGACATGCCGTCTGCACATTATTGGGCATTGAAAGTGTCGAATAATTCAGGCGTAAATATATTTGCAGAAAATGTTCATCCTTCTGTTGTGCTTATATACGACGCAATTAAATCCATATGGAAATCAGTCTATAACCCGCACACAGATACAATTATGCCTGATATATGGGAATTGCTGAATGGTTCAGTGGGGTATTTATTGTTCCGTCATGAAAATATGCATCTGATTGAATTGATTAACGCATACACAAAGGACCACCAGATGAATATTTCAGTTAAACAACTATTCATTTGCAAGATGCTCTTTCAAGCACTTAAGTCACAGATTGAATACGGCACGGCAGTGGGTGCCCTGGCTGCACAAAGCATTGGTGAGCCAGGTACGCAAATGACCTTAAAGACATTCCACTTGGCAGGTACGTCAGGCGCAAGTATTACACTCGGAGTGCCGCGCCTTAAGGAAATCATAAATGCAAGTACGTCCATTAGTACGCCGCTTATAAAAATATCCGCAGAGCCAGGTCATTTTAGTGAAATTCCTGGGCGTGTGCAGCCTGTTGTAATCGGTGACCTAGCTGAATCTGTCTCTGTGAATAAAATATCCGCTGTATTTAGGATACCGGAGGGACAAGTGGCAAGACATAAAATTGAAAAGGAAATTAAGGGAATTGGAGCGTACAAGAAGGATGGGGTATATTATTGGGAGGCACCTTTGGAGAAATCAGTTCCTTCTGAGATTGATAAATTATTGAAGACGAAAGTAAAGGGGGTGGGAAGTATTTCCCGTGTGATCACCACAGACTCAGAAATAATTGCAGAAGGAACGGGTCTTTTAGAGATTCTTGGCACAGAAGGCGTGAATTCTTCAGAGACTTCAACTAATAATATATACGAGACGTACAAGACACTAGGGATAGAGGCAGCCAGGGAGTCAATTGTGAAGGAAATTCAGTATACAATTGGGAGGCACGGGATATCCGTGGATGCCCGTCACATAGGACTACTTGCAGATGTAATGTGCTTTACTGGGGAAGTATGCGGAATGACTAGATTTGGGCTGCAGAAAATGGGAGGGTCCAGTGTGCTTACACTTGCTAGTTTTGAGCAAACAGGAGAGCATCTCTTCACGGCAGGATATTCTGGCTATGAGGATATGATAAATGGAGTGAGTGAGTGCATAATCAGTGGGCAAAGGATTCCCATAGGCACAGGATCATTCAAGATCTTATTCGACTGCGAGATGAAATGATTTAGGCTGTTTATGGTTAGAAGTGTCTCATGAAGACTCTTTGTCTTTTATTCTCTTCTAAGAGGAAGAGTCTTTTATTTTTTGTCTCACGAAGGTTTTATTCTTTCATTCTTTTGTGAAGGGTTATTAGTGGTGCATGAATATTTATATTTAATAGAGATAGTTTAATTTAAAGAATAATGGAATCAAATGGAATAAACATATTATTGGATTTTGGGGATTTAAAGTAGGATTTGGTTAAGTTTAAGTAGATCTATGATGGTTTATATCGGGTGGGTATATGGTGGTTTAAGAGGGTTTTGTTAATTTTAGAGTGGTATATATGAAAGAGTTAGTTAAGTTTATAGGTTAACTGGTCTTATGACGGGCTATATTCGGGTTATGTCAAGGCAAGGATATGTTTATTAACTTCTTACTAAGGAATGTTGCATCTATTTAAGTCCATTGACTTCTGCTAAACTACAGCGCATTTCACTTCTATTTAAATCGATTGAATATTCTCTTGTGTGCATGAGTGATTTTATTTTATTTTTCTGAAGTGTATTGCGCTTTTTTAAAGTGTATTAATTTCTGTCAGAGTGCATTGAATTTTGTCTAAGTGTATTTTATTTTTTTAAAATAGAATAGGTTTTTTTAAAGTACAATGCGCTTTTATAAAATTCACTTGTTTTCCTTCTATATGCACTTGTTTTTTCATGAAGGATGAGTTTGATCTGTTTGGCCTCCTTTTAAATATTATTAAGCCCATATAACCTGAAGTAACTCCCTCTAAGGCCCATTAACTTGCTTAAAATTTGGATTTTTGGAAATTAATTTTCCCTTTTAGAAATATTCATAAACCAATTAGCTGGAATATTTATAAACCAAATAACCAGAGTTATTTCATGGATACAGCAGAACCAAGTACAATTGATTATTATAATATGCCGCCACCTTCATATAATGATGCTGTTACAATGAATCCTGTTGTATATGCTTATTATCTGCCGCCTCCAAATTATCACGAAGTAATTGCAGGATATATTAATACTAGGCCTACACTCGTTGGCGCAATGGAAAATCAGTTTAATCCAAACCCTAATGCACCCAGAAATACCCCAAATAGTTTTCGTTTTGACACGGACTATGGATACGATGGAGACATGGACAAGAATTCAGTTATATTCAATGGGCATGAATATTTTGACCTGTCTGCTATCTTTGTCTTGGTAATATACAATCTACCGCTGTACGTTATTGGACCATTTATTTATTCTGGACTATTTGACCACATTGCAAAGGTGCTTATTGGAGGGAGTATTGGGTTCCCAAATGGCTTGGAGTCAGAGGATAAATACATTGCACTTTCGTACGGTACATTAATCGTGTGCTTCCAAATTATTAAGTCAATTGTTTATTTCCTTTTTGGGAGATTCAGTTATTTAAAGGCATTTTCAAGCAAGCTTCATCTTACTGTGAATATGTCAGTGGGAATGAGCCTAGTTATATTCTTCTTGAATATTTCTATGCTTAGAATGAGCTATGTTTTAATTGGGCTCTGCACAGGATTTAAAATTGGCTTTATATCAGGGTATCTAGTAGACCTAGAATACGCAATGATTCTATTTGTATACTTATTCATGTGTGTGCACTGTGCCCAGAGCATGTTTAAATTTGTCAGTAGATGGGATGGAGTTTATTACAGAACAACTGAATTTTTCAGTGACTCTACCCTCTACCAAATAAGAGTATACATCCTTTTCTCTTTATTCCTGTGTATCCTGTGGCTATTAGGCTGTTCTACATTGATTTATGACGTAGCATTGAATATTGTCCAGTTATTGGGCTCTTTACAGAACAAGCACAGAGTGTAACAGGACAAGACGCATATATTCAGTTAATTACGCATAGATTCAGCTAAATGCTCCTTTATTCCCACAAGAACACATTTCCACATGTAAATTATAACGTATTTTCATATAACTCGTTATAAACCATAAGAAAAAAGCCATATTTCTCTTATGTTATATGTAGTCTACTAAATACTCACTTTTCACTGCACAAATTCCATAATAAAATGACCCTCAATGAATTTCATCCAACCCGAATAGCCCAACCCTCTCAATAACCCCATACTATTTCTACCATATATATAATTAGAGTTATTTATAGTCTCATAAGAAATTTCTCCCAATGGAATTTTTCAAAGTGGAAAAAGTTATGTCTCTTCTAAAGGATCTTTCCAAAAATTCCAAAGAATTCCAAAAAATTCAAGTTTCCATCCAAAACTTATTACTCTTTCATAAATATCCATCCACATGAATTCTTCAAATATATTTATGCACAAAAATTATTACATACCAAACTTAACAAGAATAACCCGAATTACAAATAGACTAATTACATGGTATGCAGAATATATTATTCGGGCTAGTTTACATCGGGATATATTAGAATTTACAGTGGTTTTTAGTGGTGTTTGGTAGTAGTTTTGTGTTAGGTGAGGGTTTACAGTATTTCAACAGTTATTTGGTGAGTTTTTATAGTGTTTTAGTGGTTTAATTGGTTTTACTTGTGTTTTACAGCATTTACTCCTTAAACACTCAAACAATCCTAATTAGTCCATTATATACCTCCTAATCCCCAAAACACTCAAAAAAATACACGAATTTCAACAATATTCCCAAAACACACCAAATCCAACAATATTCACCAAATATCCCCTACAAAACACCACTAAATTCAACCATATTCACAATATCCCCTACAAATTTCACTCAAATAACTCCTACAAACTTCACTCAAATATATGTTCTAAAAGTGTCATATAAAATTCCTCAAAAATCAATAATATTCCGCATATAAGCAATAAAATATTTTTCAAATATTTTCATGTTGCAAATACACAACTCAAAGATAGTCAGCAGCAACAGATTCACAGACACAAAGATGGCTATGCTAGCCATAGCATCCGCACTAATATTTATTACATTCTGTCTAATTAGTCCAATCCCAGGCCCCATTAAAAATATATACAAATTAGACACAGATAACTTTAAACTAGAAATGTTCGGGCTAGCATTAATTTTATTAGGGGTATATATTATACCCTTATTCGTAATTGTCTTATATAATATATTTCCCACTGCAATGATCTATATTAATTGCGCAATTTCCCTAATTATGGCCGCAGCTTCCGTTATGTTGTCAATTTCAGTAAATAACCTGGGTAGCGCCTTTTCAGCCCTACTGCTCTTCATGGCAATGGTATTCTTTGTATACAGAATCATTAAGGCCCGTAGGATTGTCAGGAAATTAATTAAAATTGCAACGAACATAATACTACTAAACATACAAGCGTACACTGCAGCATGTATATCATGCATACTTACAACAGCAATATGTGTATACACAGCTACACTACTACTTTCATATTGTTTTACACCACAAGGATCCAATGAAATGATACTTATTAAGGTGTTGTATGCTATTATGTCTTGTGTACTAATGGTAATATACGTTGGTAATTGCATCGTTGTATTTTATGCTAAAGTAGCGCACCAGCACATGCTAAACCTGGCAAACCCAAAAGAGTACACTAGAAATACCTTAGTAGCAGGCGTAACTAGGGTTATTTTGTCAACTGGTACTATTTTTATTGCATCCCTGTTGAAGTTTGTCATATCCTTGACCAGATATCTAACAAAGCGGTCTTATAATAATAACAGGAGAGCTGGTGGTGGCTTATTTGTTTCCTTCATTCTATTTATTGTACTTTTAGTTATAAGCCTGTTGGAATTACTGGTTGAAGAGTTAAATAGTTACTGCTTAGTGTACAATGCCTTATTTGGTACTAAATTTAGTCACTCCATGAAGCATGCATTCCATGAGTTTAAAAAGTACGTTGTAAGTTGCTATTTAAATATGGCTAGTATATGCATTATACCCATGATGGTATTTGCGTCTTCGGCTATGGTATATAATATGCATTATATAACCAGATTATTTAGTGTATATAGCCTGCATGCACAGAATTACAATGGTCTTGGTCTAGTATGGGGAATATATGCAGTGGCATTAGGTGGGTCACTGATGACTGTGCCCATGGTACGTGGTATACTAATTGCAGTGTACTTTATACAGCACGCAGACACAGAATTAGTCGAGAAGGCATACCCTAAGTATATTATAAAAGAAGGGGCAGTGTTTTAGCAGAGTATAACGTATAAGAGGATAGAATTAATAAAGGTATTTATTATTAGTAGTAGTGTGTTGTAATTAGACTATTATTAGTATTAGTGTGTTATATTTAGTGTATACTGTTGTATTTAGTGCATACTGTTGTAATTAGCAATATTACGGGTTGTATTTAGTGTATACTGTTGTGTTTGTGACTAGCTTATACTATATATATGTTACTGTTATAATTAGTCTATACTGACAGTGTCTATATAGTAGCAATTTTAAATAAATTTTTATCTTTAGTTTTCTTAGTGGGCAGTAGTATACTCTGTTATAATTAGTATACTCTGTTATAATATAGACTAATAATATATTCAAATTAAATATAATTTATTCCTGTATACTTTAGTTGTATACCCTAATATATTCTGTATATTCAAATAAGATATCCTTATAAATATAACCTATACATAACACACTAATTATACATAATATAATCAGTACAAATAATATATTTTTATAGCATTTTCCCTGACGGGTCATCTCTTTCTTCTTCTTTACTAAGATGGAGTATTCTGACGGTTTACCCTTTCTGGGTGCTACTAAAGTATTCCCATAGAATAATGTATTTTTATATTCATTCATAAAGGGACCAGGGCACTTAATAGTATCCTGTATATAATCTGGACTAATTATTGGATTAGTCTGTTCGTATACGGGGGTCTTAGTCTCCTCATATACAGGAATATATACTGGTGACACATTCCTGTTGGAATCACTTGAATTAGTCACCTCATACACGGGGGTAGTAAGTGGAGTACTAGTCACATTGTATACAGGGGAGTTAGTCCTTTCATATACAGGAGAGTTAGTCTGGTTGTATACAGGAGAGTTAGTTCCCTCACTTAACGGGCTATCTGACACCTCACTCAACGGGCTATTAGTCTCCTCACTCAGCGGGCTATTAGTCTCCTCACTCAGCGGGCTATTAGTCTCCTCACTCGACGGGCTATTAGTATGTTCACTCAATGGGCTATTAGTCTGTTCATCTAACGGGCTATCTGACACCTCTGACCCACTTCCTGTCTTTTGGATATTCCTGGGGCGTGCTTTTGTTTCGTATTCAATTTCCATTGCCTTTCTGCGTATATTTTGAATTACGTCACTGTATGTGGGTTTAACTGGGACTTCTTTGATTTTTATGGAAGTGCATTCGTATTCATCTGCTGATGAATCTTCTGAGAATGAGTCTAGATTTCTGTATATACAGCTGGTTCTGGGTATATAAGGGCTATGTTTTATTTCAGCTTCATGAATATTTTCACTGGAAACCATTGAAATATGGTCTCTCAGGGTGTGTGAAGACGGTATTTGTATTGCACTGGGCATTCTGAATTGCATACTTTCTTTGGGGCCTGCTGGGACCAAGAAATCTTCCTCTTTGTGCAATTTCTGGTTTATCAGGATTTCTTGCTCAAGCTCATTTGGAAGTCTTATATGGGGCATGGAAGATGCATTTTCCGTGTAGCACCCTGCAAATGCCTGGATAATCATCCTTTTAAGCTCACTTACAAGCTCAAAATCACCACCTTTTATTGAATCTTGCGAGATATATTTTTGCACCTCTCGGATGATCGGGTTTTCCGGAATTACAAGCTCATTCGACAACCTCACCTTAATTGCTTCAATCAGTACGATTAGATCAATGGACGCCTTCCTTATCTTCAATAATTCCTCCTGAGAATGGTTTAATGGTATATCTCGGGTTATATCGGGTTTTCTATCTAGACCAAATACACTGCGGTATACAGGATCAATTATTTCTAAAATAAAAAAATTAATCTGTCTAAACCTGTCCAGCAATCTATTCTTTAACTGAAGGTTTTCTTTTTCTTGAAATAATATTTCCAAAATCTCAAAGCATAAGTCATCTAGTCTTGCTGCATTAATTGTATATTCCAGCTTCAAGTCATTTCTGGTTATAGTTTTATTTGCGTCTTCCTGAAATATTTCCATATTATAATTTATATATGTGGAATATATATACTAATTAAGATTTCCTTTTTGGGCAATTAATTAAAATTTCCTAATTGGGAAACCAATTAATATTTCCTTATTGGGAAATACGAAATACGCAGGGGTAATAGTGGGTATTTGTGGGATATAGGGTTTATTCGGGCTATTAGTGGATTAAGTTTTGGTAAAGTGGATTAAGTTCTGCCAGTTTTGTGTTAGAGTGGATTAAGTTCTGTCATTGTGTCATAAGTCTTGTCATTTTTAGACTAAGGTGGACTAAGTCTTGTCCTCCACGTATTAAGTTTTGTCACAGTGGAAATAGTCTTGTCATTTTTAGACTAAAGTGGATTAAGTCCTGTTCTCCGCGTAATATATTCTGCACCAAGTGGATTAAGTCTTGTCACCAGTATAAATATTTTATTATGCCCAGTATACGTTATATTTATAATTGCAGTAGTATATAACTGTAAGTATAATTAATAGTATAATTATATCTGTAATAATATGGTATATTATTGTCTTCGGGTTATCTTGGGTTATAATCGGGTTATCTTGGGCTATGTCATACTCATTAGGCTGTATACTGTATACTTTTATATCTGGCTTATATCTTGTTGTAATTGGTCTATCATATAATATAAATTGGTCATAATAATCTAGTGGTGGATTAAGTCCTGCAGTACTGGGAATATATTCTGTCATAAGTGGAATAAGCTCTGGTGAATGTGGATTAAGTATTGTAGTGGGTGGATTAAGTCTTGCCCTCCTTGGATTAAATCTTGTCCTCCTTGGATTAAGTCCTGCACTAGATTGATTAAGTCTTGTTCTCTGCGTATTAAGTCCTGCACTGGGTGGATTAAGTCTTGCACTTGGCGTATTAAGTCTTATAGTGGGTATATTAAGTCCTGCTCTCTGCGTATTAAGTCCTGCCCTGGGTGGAGATAGTTCTGCCCTATTATGAACTGCATATCCTGCAGTAATATCCATATTAGAGGTAAGTTCGCCCCTAGTGTCGTTATTTATTACTTTTTTAACTAATTCTTCCAAATTTTCTTCAGAATCAAAATCAATTTCATTAAATAATTTAAAAACTTCTTCTTTAAATGTACTTAACAATTCTTTCTTAATTAATTCTAACTGTCTTATTCTTTCTGTGGTATACTTTTCCGTTACATTTTCATTAATTAGTTTAATTAATTTTTGATTCTTTTTTAAGCCATGCAGAATATATGACACTATGTGTAACAAGTCTTGACTGACTACTGCTTCATTCTTTAAGGAATTAATTGAATCGTCCGTTATTTCTTGTGTCAGGTAAATTTTGTTAAATGGAAAATCATTAAAATTCCCATTAAAATCAAAACAAACTAGGTTTAATTTGTTAAATACGTTAGAATACTGATTTAACAACAAAAGTGCAAAGAAATCCTCGGAAATACGGTTAATTTTTGCAGGATTAAAAATATATTTACTTCCTCTTTGGGACATAATAATTAAAAAAATAAAACATTTTATTATTTATAAACGGATTAAGTCTTGTCTGTTTTGGGAATTAGTGGATAAAGTCTTGGTAAAGTGGACAGGACTTATGATATATGATGTAATAAGTATTGCACTATTGGGCAATAAGTTTTGGCAAAATGGAATAAGTCTTGTCACTCTTTGTATAAAGTGTAATAAGTCTTGTCATATTCACCAGAACTTATTATACCATGTATCATAAGTCCTGTTCATTTTGTCATTACTTATTACACATAGTGTATTAATTAATATTCTAATATATGGCTAATTACAACACAATTTACACCAAGACTTAGTACACATAGTATATTAAGTCCTGACAAATATTACATTACTTATTCCACTACTGCCATAAGTTATGTCTATTCTGACATTACTTTTTCCTTCACTACCATAAGTTGTGCACAGATTAATTAATAAATTACAACACAATTCTCACTAAAACTTAATCCACACATACCATAAATAATTTCACAAATTACATTACTTATTCCACCAGTGTAAAAACTTCTGTCCATATTACATGTATATTTACAACACAATCTCCTCCATTACTTATTTCCCTAGTGCCATAAATTATGTCCAAAATAACAAGACTTAATCCACTAGTGTCATAAATAATGCTATAAATTGCATTACTTATTACACTTTAATTAATATATATTTTATTTTATTTTTATTTTTATGGAAGACATAGAGTACAAGCTAAGGTTCCTAATGAACTCAATGACCCTGACCGTTAACTCAGTGAAGTACGCAGAATCTGCAAAAAATCAGTTGGAATTCATTAAGAAATTCAAAAATCAAAAAATTATCCATTGTTTCATTAAGGATTCTCAACTGCCAATTATAACACCCTTAATGGGTCTGCCCATAAACCAAAATGAAACAAAGCACAAATTATTATTTTGTCAAATAGCCGTTGGAACACCGTTATTTTCTTCTTCAGAATACGCAATGAACTGTAAGACTCCTCACGGTTATGATTCTTTTTTAATTAGCAGCTCACAAGAACCAATTGAAACTGTTATAAAAAATTTTAAAAAATTATCAAAAACAACAAACACGTTATCTTCTTACAGTTATGTTGTACCTGATATTAATAGAGTGTTAATATTAGGGGAAGTTGACTTTACATATGATATTCAGTTGGAAAATCATTATAAAAATAACGAACTCTGTGAAAATTGTAATACTTCCAATTCCGTTACTTTTTGTCTTGCAGAAAGGGCGGCATTCTGCAGTGATTGTGACAAATTATTCCATAATAACAATTTTACACAACGGCATTCTAGGTTTTATTTTAATGAAATTGGGAAAAAACGGTTTATTAATTGCAAATACCACAGTTCAACGGTCATTGACTATTTTTGCACGGATTGCAGTGTGCCTTTGTGTACTAATTGCAGGATTAACGATAATTTGCACCAAAATCACAACTTAATAACGTATATTCAGGCATGTGATGATTTAAAAACAAAAATTTCTCAAGATCCCGAAATGGAAATAGTTTTAAAAAGAACAAATTCATTAATAACGGAAATTGAACAAGAAATTACACAATTTGAACAGGAAATAACAAAGACAAAGATGAAACTGCAATACGAATACGATACATGCATGAATACACTTAATGACCTAGTGAAAAGGCGTTATCAAAATATTAATTCAAAATATTTCGAATGTAAATATCTAACGGAAATGGCAGTTAGAGGGAAGACGTATCCTAATGAGATTGATGCAAGCGTATTAGTGGAGAAGTGGAAGGTTATTTCTGATGTGAATAAAAATATTTCAAATATTGTATTACCAGATAAGGTAATATTTAATGAAATAACGGTAAAAGGGTCACTTTCCGTTGAATGTGCATCTGATAATTCTGGGTCTGTGGTGAGTGCACGGCAGGAGGATGACTTAGTCAGGAAGAGAACAGAGATGCTTCTGCGCGTCTCACAGTTCAAGACAAATGAATAAATGGTTATTTAGGTTATTATGCATTACTTATTACGCAGAGGGCAGAACTTATTGCGCAGGGGACAGAATATATTATGCAGGTGATAAAATATATTACGCAGGTGACAGAATATATTACATGGGTGACAAGACTATTTACACTTATTCCAAGACTTAATACACCCATCCCGAAAGTTACATAACTTAATCCACCCTAACCCAAAACTGACAAGACTTATGACACACTTACATAACTTAATCCACTTTGCCTAGACTTATTCCCAACAATACACAATTTAATCCATCCTATCCCGAAAGTAACAAGACTTAATCCACTCTATGCACAATATATTCCACTTTACCACAATTTAATCCACTCTATACAAAATATATTCCCAATAATACAAAATATATTCCCAATACTAAATAATACAATTACAACAGAAACTTATTTTATTCTAACAATCTGCTCTGCTTCCCTTTCTTAACGAAAAAGAAGGCCCCTACAGCTGCAGCAATAACCGCAAGCAAAAGGAATCCTATGATAAACTTGCCTTTTCTACCAGAAATACCAGACTTAGTAGTACTCATAACAGGCGTACTATCAGAACTGTCACCAGCTGAAAGTACCTCTGCCTTTGCATAAGTCTTCCCAGTGATTGCAGACAAAACAGAAGGAATCTCCTGACCTAAACTAATAATAATGTGCTCGCACATTACAGAAGCAGACCTAGCAGCCTTAACAGACTCTTCCTTCTTCTTTAATTCTTCAATTTCCTTCACCACATCAGATGAACTATATGCCTCCAAGGCCTCAGTGAATTTCTTTGCATCCTTTGAGGTGTAGAAGTGCAGTAGATTTATTGCATGGGAGACTGCTAATAGATTCTTATGGATCTTCAGTGTCTGCCTGGCTGTCTTTATCTCTGAGATACTTTCAATCTCTGCTACTAACCCATCAATTGATGACCTAATTGACTTATGTGTCTGCATCTCCAGATCCAGTGACCTGGCTGGCTTAAGTTCTTCTGTCTTTATGGTCTCCATTTCCTGTTCACTCTTCTCAAGGACTTTTTTCTCTTCCTCTGAGAACAAAAATATCACACCCTTTGCTGCCTTAAAGAATTCCTGGGATAGTTCTTTTAAGTGATTTATGACTGTCTTTGCCTTCTTCTCACTTGTTATGAAACTAATTTGTGTAATTCCTGCTAGATTCTTTGATTTAGATGGGTTTAATATGCTGCACTCTGACTTGTCCATTTGGATCTTCTCCAGGCACTCTGCCACGTATGATGAAAATACCTCTGCCTTCTCTTTGACTGCCTGGTCCTTCATTAAATTGTGCATTTTTATGCTGTATGCAGCAGAAGTGACTAAATTTGACACAGAGACAGCAGACTCCATTAAGGACTTAATCTTCTCTGGGTCAGACAGTAATAAAGATGGGATTGAAATAGTCATTTTCTTGATACTTCTTACAGCCTTCTCTAATTCTGCTAGATTAGTCTTTCTTTCAGTCTCAGCTGACTCTACCTTTAGTCCCATGACATTCATCCATTCTGTGTTGAAAATCATCTTACTGGCACCCTTTGCAATTGTAACAGGTGAATATGCAATGCCTTTTAGACCACTGAATATTGTGCCTGCTACGTATCCTATTACAGAACCTTCTTCTTCCTGGAAACCAAACCACTTTGCTATATCTGTGTCTAACTGCTCTTCAATGTGCATGTCTAATTTAGTCTGCTGACTGTTAGATAATTCCTTTAGGAGGGTGTTATTTTCAGTTACAGGTGAAGAAAGTGTCTTCTCAGAGATGGTTCTATTTAGTGCATCTAGTACCTTTACAATGTACTCCTTTAATAAATCTAAATTATCAGAGAATCCTTCTGGGATTTTATCCTTCTGGATTGCCTCTGAGTTCTTTAGGTCTTCAATTTCTTCTTGGAGTGCAGAGAACTTTTTTTCTACGAGGGAAGAAATTTCTTCTAGTGAAGAATCCTTGAGAAGGATTTTATTTGAAGAGAAGTCTCTTATGGTGATGTGGGTTTTCATGTAGCTGATAATTGTGTATATATCGTATAGGGAAGATTCATTTTTCAAGGATGCTTCATCCATGTCTAGTGCTTTTTTCATGAGGGCTGACTCTGTGAAGAGTGTAGAGTGTGCGAATCCTGTTGTATTTATGCCTGTGGTTGAATTTATGTTGATGTGTGATAGGATTGCCTTTATCTTTTCCCGGAGCAATGAGAAATTGATCATTTCCTTGAAGGATTCTTTCTTTTTAGAGTGTTCTTCTGTTGAGTCCTTTGTGTATTTCTCGAACTTAGATAAATATGCATTTATGTCACCTGCTTCTTCTACGCGTAATTCCTTTGTGACTAATCCTTGCTTGATTGTCTCAATGAATTTAGTGTATTCTTCTGCAACTTTTTTCTCTTCGTCTGAGACTGTATTTGAAGTGTAGTTTTCTTTGCCGCTCTTTAATCTGGTTATGAAGCCTTTGTTGTCCTCTTCATCAAAGACCTTTTTAATTTCTTCCCATTGTGTCTTTTGCTTCTTCCCGATTTCAGCTACCTTTGAGGCTGCTGTCTTCATGAATTCGTCGTAGGGCTTTTTATTACTGCTGGATTTTGTGAGTTTAGACTTAAAGCCGGAAAGACGCTGTCTGCTGGCTTCTGCTGCAGAGCCTTTTTTGATCAACTGCATATTTGCATCTGCAAAGGAGCATGTGCTTGCAATTATCTTTTCTGCTTCTGAGACTAGACCGTCACTAATGACAAGGCTACTCTCTCTTTCTTTTTTGTATTTTTCTCTTAGGTTCACATTCTCGTTGTAAATTGAGCTTGCTTTGGTCTGTAGGCTTGAATTTATCTGTGGGGCAGCAGATTGGTTTTCTGTTGCTGCCTTGCAGGAAAATGAGGCCAAGTACCCATAACAAAGTAGTAGTACAAATGTATGTGCGCTCTTCATGGATTTCTTCTGATGAATTTCTATTTATAGTTGTTTCTTAAGGGGTTTGTCTCCTTTGTTCTGCAATTATAGCCATTAGTTTGCTTTGTCCGTTATTTTCACCATATATCTGTTATTCTGGCAGACCAATCATATTTACCACCAATCATTACAGTATTATCATAGATGCCCAATTATCATGCATTTTCATCAATTATTTATATAATATTGGGTGGTTTATTGTGATTTAACGGGTTATTGGTGGTTTATTGTGAGTATATTGTGGGTATAACCATTTGGTGGTTGTTAGTAATTTTAACGGTTTTATTCGGGTTTT
The DNA here is from genome assembly GCF_000738915.1 of Nematocida ausubeli. NCBI lineage: Eukaryota > Fungi > Microsporidia > Nematocida > Nematocida ausubeli. The sequence goes on from NW_026515636.1 coordinate 265,999, forward strand.
ATTGTTATAACGAATTGTTTGTGTGAATTAATAGTAAATTGATGGATTTGGGTTATATTAGTGTTACATTGTCATTCTAATCGTATTTTATTAGTGTTTCAAAGGGTTTTTAGTGATTTTAAATAACTTTTAACAGTTTTTGCTAGAAAAGTGCAATTATTCACTTTACTAACAGAAATAGCATGGGTAAATAAACTGTCTTTTGTTTTATGTGGTTGTATTTTTATGGAAATTTATAATTTCTTTTTATTGATATATCTCCGTTATATCTGGTAGATCTTAGTGTACCAGTGATATTATAGCGTATATACACAGGAGTAATCATCTTGCTACACTTATAGTTGTTTAGTTCATGTTAATTTTAGTCTAAAATATATTCAGTTCTGCAAGACATGCTATTTACCATATGCCATACCCCGGTGTTTATCTGGATTTGAAGCACACCATGCATTAAAGAACCAATTAAAACCACACACTCCAATTGTCTCAATACACAAGGAAACTAAAAATGTCAATTTAAGTTATTTTCCTGTACGCCACCTTATATTTATAAAACTCTTCAGATAAATTAATCTAAATATGAACAGATTTATTTTACAGAAAGAAAACATATTTTATTACGATGAAACCCCATACAATACGCCAACTAAATGCACCAATTAGAATGTACATGGAGGGTATGAAGGAAGACAGAGGGAGAGTGTATATATAGAAGAGCAGTAGATATATCTGTATTTAGCCGTATATAGGCATACTTAACCGTATATCCATGTTATAATATAGACTAACTTATATTACTGTTATACTTAGTATATTCCCATTATATTAGTATATTCTCTGTTACAATATAGACTACTTCTATTGCACTTAGTCTATCTCCATATACTTCCGTTACAATATAGACTAATCTATATATTCACACTATAATTAGTATACTTCGTATACTTCCATTACAATATAGACCAATCTATATACTTCCGTTATAATTAGTATACTACTGTTACACTTAGTATACTCCCACTACACTTAGTCTATCTCCATATATTCCCACTAAACTTAGTATATGTCTACTCTATATACTATCCCTTACAACAGTCGTTATAAACTTACTTTCAACTGGCCCCATCTTACATATACTATTATCATTCTCCACATAGTATGATTCCTGTGGCATCCCAGTGCGCACTGGCTTCACCCTGAATAAATACTCCTTGGGTGCATCATCCTGTGATATTCTCCCAATTAAACTCAAATATACTTCACTCCCATCTATTCTTAGTCTGCCCCTAATGTATCTACAGTTATTCATAGGCAGTATATTAGGTACCTGCAGTAGAATATTCTGCCCAGGCACTAAAATATCTTCTATTTCAGTTATATCTTTACTTCTTACTGTCTCTAGTACTTTATTTACTGTCATAGGCGCATCTTCAATTATTTCTAAGTCTTCATTTGTTATTTCTTCTGTACTCTTCCCTGTGAACACAAATGACTGCGTCTCTTTCTCTCCCATGAGAACCACAGGCTGCTGAATATTCTGTCTTACGGGTTTTGAAATGGTCTCCCTTCTTCTTACTTCTGGCTTAACTGGTACTGCAGTAGAGGGTGCTTCCTGTGCCTCTAGTGGGGTACTTGGCATCTTTGGCTCAAATACTAGCTTCTTTTTTCCTCCGAGTGTTCTTTTGTCCATTTTTTGTAAATTTTTTATGGCGTACTACGGAATAACACGCATTGAACAAGTGCCCGTTGAAGAAGACATAAGGAGAGAGGGAGTATTTAGTCATGCAACCATGGAATATATTAATTTAATTGCAGGATTACAACAGAGTCATATTCCCTTGATAATTCATCCTGGGAAGAGAGTGAAGTCTAAGAGGGAAATGCGGCAGATTGAAGAGAATTTAACGGAAACCAGGAAGCCACAGAAAGTGTCAGCACAAAAGAGGCCATCAAAGACAGAGCGAAGAAAGAAGGCGCAAGTTGAAGAGAAAATAAAGAATGCACTTTCTGCAGCAGAAGACACAAGAGAAGGGAAGCCAAGACATAAAAAGAAGGAAAGAGCAGCACAGAAGCTAGCGAAGAAGCAAAGACTTGGGAAGAGCAGAAGACACCAAGCATCGAACAGACAATAAATTAGAGAGATTCTTATAATGTGAGTATATATGAAGTATATTGTAGTATATTGTAGTAGGGGGGAGTATTGGGAGTATATGTGGATTAAGTCTTGCCAGTTTCGGGAAGAAGTGGATTAAGTCTTGCCACTTTCGGGAAGGAGTGGATTAAGTTATGGCAAAGCGGAAAAAGTCTTGGCAAAGTGGAAAAAGTTCTGTCAGTTTCGAGAAGGAGTGGATTAAGTCTTGTCCCCATAATATCTGTATATAAATATATAATTATAATAAGTATAACCATGTATAAAATGTATATAAAGTGTATAAATGAACATATTCAATTTATTCCATGAGATTATTCACAAGAATATTAAGATTGCTAAGATTCACAAAGAAGCACAAAGAATTCTTCCTCTTACAAGGTAAAGTACAATTCACAAGAGCCTTCATAAATTTCCCTGTTAGAAGCATAAGAAGCACTTTCCCCTTCTCCATAAAATCCCTTCACACCCACAACCTCCCATACAAAGTGAAGATTATGAGAAGTAGTGCAGACTTGCCTTCTTTGTGGCAAGGATCTCCTGCACCCCATCAATCAGGTCATTCTGCGTGATCATATTCCTGCCTGCCCGGAGTGCAATCATCCCGGCCTCAACACAGACTGCCTTGCACTGTGCCCCATTAAATCCCTCTGTGGACCGTGCTAATTCTTCATGGTTTACATTCGGGTCCATTGCCATCTTCCTGGAATGTATCTGCAGTATCCTCTTCCTGCCCTCTTTATTTGGCAGTGGGAATTCTATCTTCCTATCAAACCTACCAGACCGCAGTAGTGCAGGGTCTAATATGTCTATCCTATTAGTGGCTGCAATTACCTTTATATTGGGCGTGCCAGAGAACCCGTCTAACTGATTAAGCAGTTCCAACATGGTCCTTTGCACCTCCCTGTCACCCGTGCTGTCTGAGTCACTTCTTTTAGTGCCTATTGCATCTATTTCATCAATGAATATAATGGCAGGTGCCTTTGACCTGGCAAGTGCAAATGCGTCTCTGACTAACTTAGCACCATCCCCTATATACATCTGCACTAACTGTGGGCCTGCCAGTTTAAGGAAAGTGGCACCCGTCTTAGCAGCACACGCCCTGGCCATGAGTGTCTTACCAGTGCCTGGTGGGCCGTACATTAGTATGCCCTTGGGGGGTGTTATATTTAGTTTCTTGAATTTCTCTGGGTGCGTGATGGACAGAATAATTCCTTCGTATAATTCTTCCATCTGTCTCTCTAGTCCACCTATGTCCTCATAGGAGTCTGTTGGTTTCTCATCAAGTTCCATTGCCTTAACACGAATATCAAAGTCATCTTCCAGTCTCTCAAATACTATATTGGTCTCTTTGTGCAGGGCCACTAAGTCACCTGGTTTTAATTCTTCTGCTGGCACTAGGCCTACAAAGGGCAGGAATGTGGTGACTCTGTTTGATGTCTTAACTACAGCACACAGTCCTTTTTTGTTTATTGTTTCGTCTATATTAGAGCCTTCTTCTTGTTTATTCTCTTCTAGGTCTAATATTTCTACTACATTCCCTACTAGGAAGGGTAGTTGCTTGTTTAGTTCTATCTTTTGCACGTTCTCTTGTATCTTCTCTCGTTTTGCTTCAAAATCGTATGTTATTGCATTTATGTGGCTCCTGAGCATTCTTATTTCATTTTCAATCATTCTCGTTTTATTCCTTATCTCATCCGGGTTATCTGCGAATATTTCTGGATGTGTCTCCTGGAGCTCCTTTAATGCACTCTCTTCAGTCATAAATAAACAGAAATATTCCTATATATATTTATTTATATTATAGTACTGTGGATGTACTCCCTTTTAATAGGCGTAGGATCAGATGGCCGAGTGGTCTAAGGCGCTAGATTAAGGCTCTAGTCTCTTCGGAGGCGCGGGTTCGAATCCCGCTCTGATCATATTTTTATACTCCCCACCCCCACGTAGTAGTACTACAGTAGTGTATATGTGTCTATAGTACACTAATTATATTCCATCCTCATTGAATATTCCATTGTATACCACTATACAATATTATAAATATTCTTGTATACTAGTCTACTACGCACTAGTCTACTACTAAAATTGCATAAAAATATTCTTATATACTAGAAGACTGTAGACTAGACATAACCCGAAATATTGAAAGGTTCTTGGTTGTACTAGAAGACTAGTCTACTAGATATAATACTATAAATATTTCGTATATTACTAGTCTACTGCCCACTATAATATTGAAATATCTCGTATATTACTAGTATACTACTATATAATACTATAAATATTTCATGTAGACTAGTAGACTACTATATACAATAGCATGAAAATATTGAAATATTCTACTACGCACTAGTCTACTATACTACTAGTCTACTACTATCCACTATAATACTATAATATTATAAATAAGCGTAGACTAACAGTAATAAACATGTCTAATAAAAATACAAGAGAGACAACAGTAGAAATATACTAAGTAATAAATACCCATATATAATATAGACTAAGACTCTTAATATATTCTCTTAGTACACTTGATATACACCCAGATATAATATAGACTAACCCACCTTATACTTAATATACTTAATAAATACTCTTAATATAATATACACCCAGATATAATATAGGCTAATATACCCCCCTACTAAATACTCTTAGTATATACATATATATGCAGTGATAACCGCCCAGATATAATATAGACTAAGACCCTCTCCTTCTATGCCTCTTCAGTGACTATAAATTTATTATTTTTTTGTCTCCCATGAAGACATCACAGACCCTCCTGGACATAGCACAAACAAAAGTGCACAGAAATGTGGAAGAGACCTTCTTGGATACAGCAATAGAAGTAGATTCCTTCGTAGAATCAAATGATGGATATAATACAGTCAGGCACACTGCAATAATCCCAGATACATTCCCATATGAATCTATAAAAGACTCTAATATACCTATACAGTGTGAATATCCCTTCAAATTAGACAAATTCCAAGAGATAGCACTGCAGTGCCTGGAGAGAGATGAAAGTCTATTAGTCAGTGCACATACTAGTGCAGGTAAGACACTAGTAGCAGAGTACTCCATACACTTGTCTATACAAAGGAAACAAAGGGTCATATATACTTCACCCATTAAAGCACTCTCTAACCAGAAGTACAGAGAACTAAACGAGAAATTTGGTGATGTAGGACTGATGACAGGAGATGTCACACTAAACCCAGATAGCACATGCATAGTCATGACAACAGAAATATTAAGGAATATGATATACAGGGGAACAGAAATACTCAGAGAGACGCACTTTGTTGTATTTGATGAAGTGCATTATATGAGAGACAGAGAGAGAGGTGTCATATGGGAGGAAACAATCATATTACTGCCGCCTTCCATTAGATTTATATTCTTAAGTGCAACTATCCCTAATGCAGAGGAATTTGCCAGGTGGATAGTCTCCATACACAAGCAGCCCTGCCACGTAATATATACAGAGAAAAGACCTACACCACTAGAGCACTATATATACGTAAATACGCCAGGGAACAAAATAACCCACAGAAATACAGACCAACTTAAGACAGTCAGTGACCAATTATTCGTAATAGTCGATAAAGAAGGTACTTTCCAGACTAAGAATATACCACGCATACAAAGAAGACCAGAGATTAGTCAGGGCTACAACAGAAGAAGAGAGACAATTAATGTGGTAGATATACTGCGTATACTAAGACAGACTAATAACCTGCCCACAATCATATTCTCATTCAGAAGGAAGGAGTGCGAGTCATACGCAATGCTCACTGAGAAGGAATTTGACTTTAACACAGACAAAGAGAAAGATATGATCAGCACTATATTCAGTAATGCACTGAATACACTGAGAGAAGAAGACAGAACACTCCCGCAGATAGTAGGACTAAAGGCACTATTACTACGGGGCATAGGCGTACACCACTCTGGTCTCATGCCCATTGTAAAGGAGATCATTGAAATACTCTTCCAAGAGAACCTTCTTAAAGTGCTCTTTGCCACAGAGACATTCTCCATTGGACTAAATATGCCTGCTAAGTCAGTCATATTCACAAGTATAAAGAAGTTTGACGGAGTGCAGACAAGATTCATCACTAGTGGGGAATATATACAGATGAGTGGCAGGGCAGGCCGTAGGGGTACAGACAGAATAGGGAATGTAATACTCGCACTAGAATCTACAATGACCCTCACTGAGAAGGAAATAAGGAAGGTTCTGCACGGCCCATCTAATACACTGGACAGTGCATTCAAACTGTCGTACAACACCATCCTGAATATACTCAGGCTGGACGGCATGCAGGAAGACCACGTCATAAAGCACTCATTCCTGCAGTTTAGGCATGAGATGCAGGGAAAGGCACTGTATATGCGTATGACTAAGTATATAGATGGACTGTCTGCTGCACACGCAGAATACACAGCAGAAACTGCAAATATACAGGAAATAGCACAGATTAAGAAGTACTGCGAAATAAAACAGCAGGAAGGACAGGCCAGGAAGGAGTGCACACCCAGTCAGAGTGCCCTAAGAAGACTGCTTGTTCCAGGTAGAATACTTGAGGTGGAAATACCCCGGACCAAGACACGTAATATGCAGCCAGATATAACAGTGGAGTACGTAGATGCAGTCACTGGTCCCCGTAGAACACTTGCAATTCTTGTGGAATACTCTGAGAGTGCACTTATTATTATGACAGAAGAAGAAAGTGTCTTGGAAATAGACGTATCTTGCATACGGCAAATATCAAAATCATCCGTTGAAATTAAGTCTAAAAAGTCAAAGACAAAAGTGTTCAGGGAGTTCTTCTCTTCAAAAAGTGCTGACATAAATGCACTCTCATTCTATGCGAGTAATGAACTAGGCATATCCAGTGAACTTGCAGAAATGGCAGTTAGGCTGGAGACAGCTGCAGACAGAATATACACCACATACATATACCCATTAAACTCACAGGATAAGACTGCTGTATTCAAGGCCATTGATGACCTATTTTACATGCACGCTGTACAGCAGGAAATTGATGCCCTGGGGAAGAAGAAAGAGCAGACACGTCTTGTCATGATAGATGAGTATAATAATAAGAGACGCATACTGCAGGGTCTTTCTTATCTCTCCCAGAAGGAAGTGCTTATTAAAGGGAAGGTGGCAAGTGAAATAAGCAGTGGTGATGAACTGCTTCTGACGGAAATGCTTTTCAACAACGAATTCAGCAAGCTGTCACCTGGGCGCATATGCTCGTTGCTTAGTTGTGTGGTATTTGATGACAAGTCAGATAAAATTAGTCTTACGCCAGAGTCTGAGAGTGCACTGAAGATTCTTACGCAGACAGTGGATAGACTGGTCTCTGAGTTTGAAAGGCTCGACATGAACTTTAAGGCAAAGGAGTACACGGAGAAGTTCTGCTGTAATTTGATGGATGTGGTGTACAGGTGGACAGAAGGGTACAGTTTCTCGGAAATATGCGAGACAACGGAAGTATTTGAAGGGAGCATAATACGGTGCTTTAGGCGCCTGGAGGAAGTTCTTAAGGAAATGTCGCGGGCCTCAAAGGTCATTGGGAACGTGGAGATGGAGAATAAGTTCTCTGCTGCAATCTCTTTGGTTAAGAGGGATATTGTCTTTGCTAACTCTCTTTACTTGTGAGTTTTTGTGAGATGAAAAATTAATAAAATGCATTACCTGCTGATGGACTGGATTGAGTATAGGGGAGTGCACAGAGGGCGGGGATGTGCTGTGGGAAGACAGTATGTTGGAGGATGCGCATTTTTATTGGTTTATTAGGGGTCTTCATAATTATCTTTTAAAAATTTCAGCTATAACCACATTCCCACCGGATTAAACCCCATATATTATGCAGAGTGTGCTTGCCATGCATAAATATCCAGGTGGGTTTGCTTCTTGTTGTACTATTGCATGTCTTAGGGTGGCTTATATTTTACCTAAAATTCACTCAAGCCTCCTAAATATTCAATCTCACACGATAGAACTCGGCAAGATTCCTCCAAAATGAATTTTACCTGGAATTATCTCCTTCAAATATCCTGGCATATTAAGTCTATCACCGTGCTATTTATATTTCAAATATTAATTTTCCATGAATGAAAGGATAATAAATAAAAGCGGAAATAAGAACTGCATCCTCTGCGGAAATAAAAACCCAAGCTGGGGCTGCCTGCCTTTCGCCATACTAGCATGCACAAAGTGCGCAGGCGGCATAAGAGAACTAGGAACAAGCGTATGCTCCGTAAAGTCACTCCTTCTCGATGAAGTTGACGACGACTTCTTGCACCCCTTCATAACAGGCAGCAATTCCCTCTTCCTGGACTGGTACGCAAAGAAGTCAAAGGAAGACCTAAAGCCAGCCTTCTTTAAGACAGCACTCGCAAAAGAATACGCAAAAGACCTGAAAGAAGGGAAAATAAAAGAGAAAACCATCACAAGCGCACCCACCCTCAAGAATACCCCACTAGACCAGACTAAAAAGACCCAAAGGAAGTCAAAACTCAAATTCCTCACAGAAAATGACGCAGGCAGTGATGAAGAACCAGAAGAAAGAGAAGAAAAACAAGAAGAAAGACAAGAAGAAATCTTAAAGAAAAAGACAATCAGAAGAGTACCAGGCAGGATACAAACAGATGATGCAAGTGCCATCTCCAGATTAGGCATGTTCAAGAACGTAAAGGACATGACAAAACAGACAGAAGAATCTACCCTAGCAAAGCAAACAGGAAGAAATAATTCACGCGTCATAACAGATGACCCACAGAATGAAACAAAACAAGAAATAGTTAAAGGAAAGAACTTTATTGGGAGTGCAGATGCACCAAAGGAAACTGTGACAGACCGCCTTAAGAATAGCCTGGAGAAAGGGAAGAATACACTTTTAAATACATTCAAAAAATAAACCAACTTCACTGAAAATTACTTCTCATTTACGCCCAGATTCTTTAAGACTCTTTCCCTAAGTGACATATACTCGGTTATAAGTGACTGACTAACTTCTTCTGGTTCTGTCTCTTCCCGGATACTTTTCAATAAAGACAAGATCTTCTCTGAGTTCCTTTTCCTTTGATAACTTGTTTCCATTACCTTTCTTAGTATACTTCCAATTTCTTCTTCGTACTCTTTCTTTTTGTCCATTTCTTGTAAATTTATTTCTTGCGTCTTACGGTTTATAGAGGGATTATTGGATAATAGACTAACTTGTGTGATAATTGGTTTATAGACTAAACCCGTTGTAGTTCTACTAGTAATTGTGTGAATAGTAGTGTATAGACTAAACCTGTTGTAATTGTACTAAATTCACTAAATCACACTAATACCCATTATAAACCGACTAATAAGCCCATTAAATACCGTTATAATCAGATTAAACTCACTAATAATCCACTAAATTACACTAATAACTGTTGTAACTAGATCAATTAGACTAAATGTACTAATAACCAGAATATACTAAATACCATTATAAACACACTAACAACCCACTATTATTATAAATACTCACTCTAAATACCCACTAAATATACTAAACCCCCACTATGCCCCCACCCTTATTAATACGGGAGTGGCTGCACTTGATGTAATTACGTCTAACTCAGTCTTCACCACCTTATAATGCGAGGTGCCATTTAACCCGTAGCCACGCCATGTATTCGCAAGTATAATGTAGCCGGATATGGCAGCAGACGTAGTCGCAAATAGTATACTGTAATATTCAGATGCCTTAAATGCACTGTCCGTTATTCTGCTGATAATTGGGGGACACACGGAATACGCAAGATTAATAGAGCAAGACAAAAGAGACAGTCCTATGCCTAATTTATCTGGGGAAAGCAGCAAGGGATAGCAAGGCCAATTGCACGTCTGCATGCCAGAAGCAAGACCCAGCAGGAAAGAGGGCAAATAAGAGATAGAAATAGAATAAAATATCATACTGTGTCCGAATATCAGGAATATACTGCCTAAGCATATACAGCTAAGTCTGTGCCCATATTTATCTGTTATAATACTAATTACAACAGTGCACCCTAAGGCAACCACTTCCTGCAAGGCAAGAGCCCTACTAGCTTGCTTTGAGGTTAAATTAAGCCTGCGCTGCAAGATGGCAGAATTATTACTGGAGAATATGGAGATGGAACAGGCAAGCAGCACACCCATTCCAATGAAAAATGGCAATAGATGGTGCGTGTTTTGTTCTTCAATTATTTCTGGTTCTTGTGATGTGCTAATATATTCCTTCCTGCAGATGCACATAATTAGTGCACCCCCAAGCCAAATTAGACAGGTAGTCAGTAGGGAGCAGTAGATTAGGCCCTTTTCAATTAGGGTGCCCAGCAAGAGATAGGCTAATATTGAGCCTAGCCTGCCTATGGCTAGACTAAGCCCGAATATTCTGCCGTGCTCGTGGGAGTAAAAGAGGGAAGAAAGCATCTTATTCTGGATGATTGTGAAACTCTCTCCGCCTAGGCCAATAATGAAGCGGCCTGCCAGGATGCACTCGAATATCTGGAGGCAGGCACCAATTGATGTTATGGTTTGTCCTAGGACAATTAGGCCGTATGTGTAAAATAGCTTATTATGGTCAGATTCTGCGGAGAGGTTAAAAAGCAACGGGAGAAGAAGATTTGGGAGGGCGTATGCGGAGTACAGGAGACTGTGGTATCTGGCATATCCTGGGCCAAAAGTGGCCTCTAGCCCGGTGAACATGGGTGAAGGACTGTCGTATGCGAAAAAGAAAAAGAAAAGTGCTAGGGAAGAAAGCACAAAGAACTGAATCCTTTTGGAGAGTACTTTCCTGGGGATTTTCATGAAACACTTTTTGTCTTTTGCTTTTATGGGGGATAAAACACTTTAGAAGGAATATTATTGTGAAACGGACTATCTAAATGTGAAGCGGATTATATGGAGTATATTAGGGTATATTGGGGTGTATTGGGGTTAAAGAATATTTCTGTTCTACTACTACTAAATAATTAGAGTATTCTTGTGCTGGGGAATTTCTGAAAATCCTTTACAAAAGACAAACTAAAAATACGCTATAAACGGGCTATACCAGGCTATAATTCAGTTACATTTATTCTCTTACAGTTGTGCGACTAATTCCCTGACTTGTTTTATCTGCTGTGCCAAAAGGACGGGAGATTTCTTTAATAGGTCAGTGAATATACAGGAGGGCGTGCTTCCTTCCAGGGCCATGGATACATTTGACTCAATAAACTGCGATATCTCCATGGGCCGTATGCATGCGTATGATGCGTCCAGTAGAACTGCCTCACTGGCATATTCGCAGAGTGAATTTCCGACTAGCTGCCTGTCCTCTTTGATTATGTGCAAAGGAAGCAAGAAGTTAAGGAAACCTGCAAGGCGCATCAGAATATCCCTCTCACAGGACAGGAATTCATCCTGTGTATAAGCACCATCGCACACATCTACATATGCCTTGAGGGTTCTTGACTTGCATGCTACTAGCTTGTTTGCAATAAAAAGGCTCACTGCCCCAATTAATTGGTACTTTTCTTTGGAAGGCCCAGAGAGAAGGAAGTATTTGTCGACTATCCTGACTGCTGTCTGGTATATTGTGCTGTTCAATTTATAGTCTACCTTTACATCATACATCCACTCCAGAAGGGTCTGTCTCATTTGCATGGTTATTTTAGACTTACTCCCTGCACCCACCTGTATTTCATTCTGTTCTTCCTGGGATGCTATCTCTAGGTCAATTTCATCTGAGGATGCATCTGCTGCCTTAGCACTTTTTGTTGCTGAGATTGTCTCGTTAGTCCTTTCTACAACAGGAGTATCTTCTTGCTCTGCTTCTTGATTCTCCTTAGTCTTCTTTACAACAGGATCTTCCTCTTGCTCTTTCTCAGTAAATTTTCTTTTTATATTTTCTTCTCCTTCTTCTCTCATGCGAATTGAATTTGCTTTCAGAAGATCCTGTATGGAGCCCTCTAGGATTGATGCATTCTGCAGTGCAGTGTCCTTTGTGAAGAGTGAATTTGTGCTTCCATTGAAGAGATTTGTCATATTCTGTGATACTTCTGGGCTTACTGCGAATATACTGGATATCTTCTTGTTTTTAGTCAGTGTCTTCTCGGTCTCTGCTTTCTGCACTTCTTCATGGAGTTTTATTTCTTTTACTTCTTCATATTTCTTATTTATTTCTTTTATGGTTGCAAGAACCCTATTTAGGTGACTGTAGTATGTGTCTACGTATTCTATGTATGGCTTGAGTATTTCCCTGCGAATTGGCTTCTCTTCCTTTTTTATGGTCACCCTGATATTCGTATGGTTTATGTTTGTTATGTCTTCTAGAACTCTTTTTAGCATGCTTTAAATTCTTTGCTTGGTTATATACTTGAGATAAATTGGCGGTAAATTGTTTCATTTTTTCAGAAAAATGCGGGGAAGTAGTGGAAGAATGATTTTCGTTAAAATGGCAGTTATTTTAGTGCTGTTTGGGGCCGGGTATATATTTACGCGGTTAGTACCTCTTACTCTTATGAATTTTAAGAGTGTACGCCCAAACATGCTGTATTCTTGGAACGAAACAGTGAAATTCAAGTATGTCGTGCTTGCTACTGTTTTATTGCTGCCTCTGTTGCAGATTGTGACCGTGAACATGCATAATAAGAAGATGAGGAGTCTGGATATTTTGCTGGATGCTTACATTGGGATAAATGCGACTTTTATTATTACGGCTGCTGCAAAGTGGGCAGTTGGCAAGGAGAGACCGGATTATAACGATAGAATACTGCAGAATCTCAAGGCCCATGCTATTTTGGAGGGGAGGAGGTCATTTCCCTCTGGGCACAGTTCAATTTCCATGGCTTTGGTGTTTTATTTAGTGCACCATGCATGGATGGCAGTGAAAGACACGCCTAAGCCATTGGTGCGCAGTGTTTTACTGTACATTGGGATATTTGTGCCTATAGTTGTAGGATGTTTTGTGTGCATCAGCAGGATATGGGATAATAGACATGATGAAGTCGATGTATTAGTGGGGTACTTAATAGGCATAACTATACCTTACATTACGCACATAACTTTAAAAGGAAAAGAGAAGAAATTAATTGAAGAGGGCTCAGACAGTCCTGCTACTAAGGCAGGAGAGAGTGGGGCCAATTCCGAAGTGCTAGAAATGAAGAAATGTCCTTGAAGTTCGCTAGACCTGGTCATTCGCATTATATTGGGTTTGGATTATATTTTGGAAGTTCTCAAATAATGCATAAAATTACATGTGGAAGGAGTGCTTGGCGTGTATTTAGGGTATTTTAGGCTGGAAAAATAGTAAGAATCCATGAAGTCTGTATAGGATTGATTTCTTGTGTGCTTTTCCAGATAAATACTTGCATGCTAGGGCATGGCTCTAATTATCCTGTGGTTTTAGGGGTTCTAAAGGGGTTTCTTGAATTTTTGGGAACTTTGTGCAGAAATTATTATAGATATTTAGTACATAAATATGTATACTTGGCGTAACTTACTATAAGGAATATACATAGCATGGCCATTTAAGCTGTATAATCATTTTTGCCATGCTAGTATGTTCATTTATTGAAGTTTTAGTCTTCACCTATTTAATGGAAAATTTAAGAGGATTAAATTATTCCACTAGAAGGCCGTGCTTCTGAAGCACAGCGTATTAATAAGAATAAAATTATTCGGGTTTAGTTTCGGGTTATTTTTGATCTACTCGGTTTCCATGGCAAGATGCAGTGCAAATCAGGATATTTACATGGGTTTTAGTCATAATACAACGTGTCGTGTGATTTAGTCAGTGCTCGGTGTACGTGTCCTTTCTGGCTACACATATATTGAAAAAGTGTTTTAGAGTAAATGAAAGGCCCAATCAAAGCATAGAGTGAATTTCTGGGTGACACTGTAAACAAACAATGCAAAAGTTCCTGGATAAAGTGGACAGTGCAAGCATGAAGATTGAAGCGTGCAAGGAGTCACTCGATAAAATGAACTACCTCACGCGGCGTGTAAGCGGAGTCTCAGAGGAAAAAGAGTCTAAAAAGCTCAGAGACGACTTAGCAGGTCTTCGTAATGACTTCATTGAGAATATCTCGGAGGTAAAGGATGGAATAACCGAGATAAAGCGAAAACTCAGAGGAAAGACGCAGCACGAACTGCACACAAAGCAGCAGCAAGTGAAGTCTCTGGTGGAAAGAACAAAAAAAGTCATTGAGGAATTCAGCACAACACAAAGCGAATTTAGTGCAGAGGAAAGAGAAAGGCTTAAATCGCAGTATATTATAGCTAAGCCAACAGCAACAAAAGAAGAATTAGAAGCAGTAGAGTACAGCGAGTCACCAAAAATACCCTTCCTAAATGGAGGGAAAGGAGATGCAGATGAAAGAAAGAAAAGCGTGAAGCATATTTCTGCAGGAATCCAAAATGTCATGAAAATGACGCAGGATCTTAACCTACTAGTGCACGAAAAAGACAGAGATGTCGACAAAATTGCAATTCACACAACGCACGCAGAAGCAAAGGCAAAGAAAGCAGACCAAGACTTAAAATCGGCAGAAAAGTATCAGAAGTGGGCTAGACTTGGGAAAATGACTTTTTATTCGATTATTATCTTCTTGGTGGTAGTTGTAGTTTTGGTTTTATTCGGTGGGTTTGTTATTTTTGTGCTTATGGCTATTTTAAACTACAAAGCAGCGCATTCTGGTGCTTCATCCGGCACAGATGGAAGTACTTCTGGCGGGGGACAGGCACCTGCAGAGACAACAGCTGGATCAATTGAGCAAAGTGTCAGAAACATCTTAGGAGGAAGCAATCCTGCACCAGCAAATTAATTTACAGATGGTTTGCGCATGCAGTATATTACTCCTAACGTTTTTTTAATGAAGGGTATGTTTGAATAAGATTCTGTCAGAGAGGATACCTATAAAACTCTACCGACCACAGAGAACAAAACAAAAACATTCATATTCTCCCTTACTGAGCTATAACACTTCTGTGTCTTCGAATGCCAGTGTATATTAGTCTTTATGGTGTGTTATAACCAGATATAATTCTACTAGTGTAAAGTGTATCCTTCACTTTCTTTCGTTTGGACTGTACTCCGAAGAAGACTGGTCCTTGAAAGCACCAATCAGAAGCTATTTGTGTGCTCATCCCGTAAGAGATGCGAAACAGACACTCTTTAGTGTTTTTTATGGTGTTTGATTGTTTTAATCTGCATTTTATCTCTTTTATAATAATATAAAATCCTTCAAGTCTTCTGTTCTGTGAAGACTTTTCTTCTATATGGGGAATAAACACAAATAATAGAGAGAGATCTGGAAAATTGAAAAAACTGCAATATTTCAAGAACCATCATACACCAAGCAAGAAGCCCATCCAGTAGCTCTGGTGCATGTAAAATTCCCAGAGAATAAAGAATAAATAATGAGATTCCATTCAAGACCAAATTACAGCCACTTTTGGCTAATATTTCACTTAAATACTTAATAGAAAGCATGTGCGCATTTTTGTGCGCACAAAGAATAACTTAACTATGCTTTATTTTAATAATTAAGGGTCATCAGAAGATGTCTTGCTGTAAATATGATTTCTTCTGCTGTATATCTCCTTTGATGCAGTATACAAAAGATGCACATCATTTTTCAGCTCTTTCAAGTGGCCCTCAATGACCAAGTAATTAAAGTCTAATGCCTTTATTTGGACAAGCCTATTAGGAAACGAGCTGGACTTCTTTGATGCAACAGTTAGCTTAGAATACTTAAAGAGCATCGCCTCATACTCCTTCAACTTTGTGCACGCGCCTTCAAAGAGTGAAAATAGTTTTTTCATGGAGAGGTCTGACTTTCCATGAACGGACTTTTCCATGTTAATAATATTCTTTGCCTCCTTCCCTACACTCCAGTTTATTATATCTACTTCATGTATAATTCTCTTAAGATATTCTATAATCATATCAATTCCTGTCCTTCTTTGGGAAATAGAGAACTCATGGTGCTGTATCTTCTCTTCTATAACCAATTCATTGTATATGTTATAATGCGTGTCCATTAAATTTCCAGGCATAAAGTGGGATATTGTCTCCCGTACAAAGGATGAGTACATTTGCTGCACTGTCTCCATATTGAATATTACATTCTTTTGCTGGTGTATGGTAACCGTAACAAGCTTATACATATATAAGTAGTCTTTCAGGCTGTACTTGCAGTATCTGTACAGATACTTAAGTATCCCGTACTGCTTAGGGTCTATCCACCCTTGTTCATGGATCCCCTTAAGACCAGCTATTTTTTGTCCCTCTGTAAGACACTTGTATAAGGTATATTCCACCTGCCCCAGGGAAACAAGCAAGTCACTTGTAAGTGCCTTCCTGTTAAGTGCCATAATTGAGCATGCACTTATGCATATTTTCTCCTGCACCTTCTCAAAGTCATTATACTTCTGCATAAACTGGACTAATTCCAGTTCGTCCAGAAGTGTAAACAAGACTTCCCCCAGCTCAGACAGCTTGCATGTGATTTGTTCAAAATATGTCTGAAGCCGTGCAGATATGTCTTTATTCTCATTTTGTTCCCTTTGCATCTCATCCCACAATCTCAGGTAGTTATTCCACAGGGAAATTAGGTCAGATACGCTTTCCTTCACATGAGTATCCTCAAAGGAGGCTTCCATCTTGCCTTCATACAAGGCAAATACAGGCGTAAGTTCTTGCCTCTGCTTCTGCAGTGTCTTAGCCCATTGTGTCTCCATCCATTTTTCGGATTATTTCATATTCTATATTTTATCCAAAGATCAAATAGATCTCATGTCTCCTGCATATTTGACGTATCCATCAATTTTGATCGAACTGTAAACCACATCGTAAGATAATATTTATTGTCCTGTTCTTATTTTCCCCACATTCAAAACCACTTCCGTATGGGCATCTGCTGCCTTAATTTCCGCCTTAAATACAGCGCCCTCTCTGGCTCCCTTCACCACATCAGAGAAGTATCTGAGGTGTGCGTGATCTGCCATTCTTCTGACTAAAACTACCTCGCTGAAAGACTCTTTTTTATTCTCACCAGAGGATACAGTGTACTCTGCGGTTATAAAGCTCTTTTTACCGACAATCTTACCAATTCCATCAGAGATAGTCTTTATATCGGATACAACTGCATTTTCCTGTGGGATATTCATGCTTTGTGTCTCTATTTCTGTCTCCTCCACCTTCTCTTCACTTTCTTTCTTCTTTGCCTCCGACAGTTTCACCTTCTTCTCTTCCTGTGGCTGTGTCTCTTCTGGCTCTTCTGTCTCTTCTGGGCACTTCCTTTTTCTTTCACCCTTCTGGCAGGTCTCTGGTACTATCCCTCCGATCATTTCTTCGTTCTTCTCTTCCTGTGGGGTGCTTTCCTGTGCGTCCTCTGTGTCCTGTTCGTCTTCTACCTCACAGGATGCATCTTCCAAGAGTCCCCCCTTAGAGCCCTCTACAATTAAGAAGTCAATTGCATGTGGTCCCTCTACGACCAATTCCATCTGTGCGTCTGCAAGTACGTCTACTACTTCGCACTCCTTCCTGCCAATCTCCAACTCTGCAAGCAAGGTTGTCTCTCCATTAGACTTCATGAATACTTTGCTCGTTCCATCTACTACTTCTTCTGTGTATGCAATTGACACGTTAAGTATCCTTGCAGATATTTCATCTACTGTGTGTGATGCATTACCAGGGACCTGTATAGTTCTGTATACTGTCTCTTCTTCATTTGTGTTTACTTCATGTGGGTCCATCTCCAAGAATAAAATATCCATTTCATTTACGCCTTCTGTTCTTAGTTCTATCCTTACGCCTTGCTTAACAGGAATATTAAGTATTTTGCTTTCCATCTTGTTTGTGAGTAAGTTGCAGATGGTTGTCTGCTGTCCATCTATTGTGGCAATTAGACTAGATCTAATACTGTCCTTTTCTACGCACGGTGTAAGTGAGACTGACTTTATAATTGTGTCATTCTCCATGCTCTCCTGGACGTAAATATTGTTTGGTCTAATGGTTAAGCTATGATACTTCATATGTGCTAAAAAAAGAAGAAAAAAAAAGAAGAAAAGGGAGTGAATTACAGTGGGATATTTATGTTTGTAGGATATTTATGTTCGTAGGATATTTATATAGTGATATATACGGATTATTTATATGGGGGTTTATATTGTGCATAGTGGAATATATTGTGCACTGAGTGGATTAAGTCTTGTCATATTTTATAAAAGTGGATTAAGTCTTGTAAGAGTGGCATAAATTGTGGTAATGCGAATTAAGTAATGAATGAAGTATATTAAGTAATGAATGAAGTGGATTAAGTTTTGTCATTTTTAGACTAAGGTGGATTAAGTCTTGTCAAAGTGGAAATAGTCTTGCACCAAATGGATTATTTTCTGCACTAAGTGGATTAAGTAATAACTCTACTGGATTAGGTCTTGTCATAGATGGAAATAGTCCTGGCATATGCGGATTAAATCTTGTCATGGATGAAAATAATCCTGCCCTCTGAGCAGCAAGTTTTTCCACCTGAGCAATATGTCTTGCCCCCTTAGCAATAGATCTTGTCCATTTGGAAATAGTTTTGCTCAATTTGGAAATAGTCTTTTTCTTGTACCGTACTAGTCTTAGTCTCATTCTATTTTTAATATTTCCAAATTAAGATATATTAATTAATATATCACAAACAAGGCATATTACACATAGTGCATTATGTTCTGTCTATATTGTCATTACTTCTTACACTATATGTAATAAATAATGCACTAATTTATGATTAATTAGTGTTGTAATTAAGTGTGTAATTAATTACACATAGTGTATTATATTGTGAGCAATTAGTCATCACTTATTACACATAGTCTATTAACTTATATCACATATTGCGACTAAATATAACACATTTATGCTCATTACTTATTACACATAGTGTATTATATTTTGTCATTCTCACTATTACTTCTTGCACATAGTGTACTATATTTTGTCACAATTAATTAATAAATTATAACACAATTTACACAAAGACTTATTACACATAGTATATTATATTCTACCATATATTGCATTACTTATTACAAATACTACTATATATAATGTCACAAATATTACCATTACTTTTTACACCACATACAAAAAGTCCTGTCATTTCTACTAAGACTTATTACACATAGTATATTAAGTCCTGCCCACATTAATTAATAAATTACAACACAATTATCATCAAGACTTATTATACATAGCACTATATATAATGTCATATATTACATTACTTATTACACATACTACTATAAATAATGACCTAACCAATTAATAAATTACACCACATTCATGCTCATTACTTTTTACACATAGTACTATAAATAATGTCATTTCCACCAAGACTTATTACACATACTACCATATATAATGTCACAAAATAAGACTAATTACAACACAAATACTTCCATTATTTTTTACATATACTACCATATATAATGTCATTCTCACCAAGACTTAATCCACAATAACCCATAATACATAATAAACCTAATATACTTTTATTCTTAATTCAGATAATTGCTAGGATCAAAGTGCAAAGTATTAGACATAGAATAGAATGAACAATAATCATCTTTTTTGTTCTTCTTCTTGTTTTTCTCCACATTCTCCTCCCCAAGCACTAATTTATCCAAAGTCTCCAAATCTTCTTCTTTAAACTCATGCGTATCCTGCATAAAATGTCCATCCCCAGTGTATCCACTGTAATTAGACAGGAAGCATTCATAGTCATCCTTCTTTGTTTCTTTCTTTATAAATAATGACTCCAATTCGATTCCTTCTTCTTTCTTCTCTTGTGCCTTCGTGTTTTTCACCTTTGCTCTTTTATTTTGGAACCAAACTTGTACACTCCTGGGGGTCATCCTGAGTTTAGTCGCAAGGGCCTTCCTTAAGGTGGCATCTGGCTTTATATTTGTCTCAAATGTCTTCTCTAATAATTCTAATTGTTCTTTGCTTGTTCTCTTCCTGGGTTTAACGTGGAATGGGTTATAATATGTATTTTTGAATTCTCCTTGTGGTGTCTTATGGAAACTATCGAAATATGAGTCAGGGCTTGTAGTCATATTTTGTTGTTAATTAATTTGTATTTATATGTGTTGAGATTCCTATTTGAGTATTTCCTTAATTGGGTATATTACTTAATTTGGACCTATTAGGTTAATTTATGGTGGATTAGTCTATTTATATCTTGGGAATTTGAAATTATTTGAAAATATTACAGGGGTTAATTTTGAAAATATGGACAGGACTTTTTACATGTTGTGTAAAAAGTAATGGAATATTGGGTGGGACTTATGGTAGGAGGGGGAAAAGTGATGGAATATAGGGTGGGACTTATGGAAGGAGGGGAAAAAGTGATGGATTTGTGTTTGGATTAGTGGGGATATCCAGGACTTATGGTACTATGTGTAATAAGTAATGTAATATATTACAGAATATATGGTGGGGATGGAATAAATAATGAATAAATTGACAAGACTTATGGATAGAGTGGAATAACTCTTGGTGAAAATGGCAGGACTTTTTATATGTGGTGTAATAAATAATGAATATGTGGTGTATTTAGTTATATATTGCAGAAATTATGGATATTAAGGAAAAAGTAATTAATAAATGAGTAGGACTTTTTATATGTGGTATAAGAAGTAATTAATAAATTGACAAGACTATTTATATGTGGTGCAATAAGTAATGTAATATATGACAGAATATAATACACTATGTGTAATAAATAATGTAAATTATGGTGTAATTAGTCAGGGTATGCATAATATAATACACTATGTGTAAGAAGTAATGAATAAATTGACAAGACTTATGGATATTAAGGAAAAAGTAATGACTAATTATTCATAATATAATACACTATGTGTAATAAGTTATGGAGGTATTTTGGATGTAGTTGGCCGGAGATGCCCCCATTGAATGGAAGTGATTGCTTGCTGTCATACAGGGAATAGTGACATATTTGAACAAATTATTTTTATTAGGTGACAAGACTTATGACACATAGTGTAACAAGTTGTGATTATTTGGACAAGACTTATGACAGGTGGAAAAAGTCTTGAGCAGGGGAATAAAAATGGATGGGACTATTGTGACAAGACTATTTCTACTTAGGGCAAGACTTATTACGCAGGGGACAAGACTATTTCCACTTAGGGCAGAATATATTACGCAGGGGACAAGACTATTTCCACCTATTACAGGACTTATTACGCAGGAGACAAGACTATTTACACTTAGCGCAGGACTTATTACTCAGGGGACAAGACTATTTCCGTGCTAGACAAGACTTAATATACTTTTTATAAATTGGACAAGACTTAATCCACTCCTTCCCAAAAATGACAAGACTTTTTATACATACCACATTATATTCTGTCACTTTCACCAAGACTTATTCCACACATGCCATAAATAATGTCACAAAATAAGACTAAATACAACACAATCACATCCAAAACTTATTCTCCTAGTGCCATAAATAATGTCACAAATGACAAGACTTAATCCACCATCTAAAACATATTACTTATCATACATAATAATATATTAATCTTGTCTTGTTCACCACCCCGTAATATAACTTCAATTAGACGCTTCACTACTTCCACTTTCCTGCGCTCGTCGCCCCCGCCCACTATCCCTTCCAACCTCCCAATTAAACTGACTAAATAACACTCCCTTTCAATGGAATTCTTCCTGTCCCGTTGTAATAATGTATCCACAATCCTCTGCAGAATTAGTAACCCTTCTGCTTGCATGAATAAAATTTTAAAACATTTCTTAACAATGTCTCAGTCATAATATAAATATAACAGAATATAACCAGATACAACAAGAATGCAAGATAAATTACCAATTAATTTCTTAAATTTAGAAATAGAACCCTTCACTCAAAAATCTTTCACAGAAATTATAAATGAATCGTTTAAAAACAATTTATCGCATGTGATTGCAAAAGTATTTTTAAAAAATGAACAAAAACCCGTTATTTATGATGCCAGAATACTGTGCAAGTACCTATTTGAGCTGATAATCTCACAGGAAGGACGCACTGTCCGGCTTAAGCGCGTAAATGACCCAATTAATGATAAAATAATCAAGGATATTTTATTCTATGAGATACCCGTTAGAAGTAAAGATGGTTTAGATGGGAAATACATTGGAAATCAGAAGGATTTCTTGGAATCAACTAGTTTTAGGTCTAAAATATTCAATAGAAATGATCCCTTTGACTCCCTTAGCATTAATTTCTTGTTTAAAGATAAGAAAAAGGTTGGTAGGAGGCCATTCCTGCTGATAGGGATATCATTCACAATATTGTGCATTATATTCTTATCATGCACATATACAGTACTGCATACTAGTAGACTCATAGACCCAATTAAGAAATACTTGAAATAAAGTCAGGTTATATTTATTATATTATATGGGGAATATATTTTGGACTAAGTGGATTAAGTCTTGTCATTTTGGGAATATATTTTAGTAATGTGGATTAAGTCTTGTTATTTTTGGGAAGGAGTGGAATAAGTTTTGTATAATGTGGAATAAGTTCTGTATAATGTGCAATAAGTTCTGTATAATGTGGAATAAGTCTTGTCAGTGTCCCATAATTAGTCTTATTTCTTTTGGTAAAATAAGTAAGGATATGGCTGTGCTAGATATAATGACTGATGACTTGTCTGTTTCTAAGTGTATATTCTCTCTTCTGTCTATTCCCCTGAGTGTCCCATTGATTCTTGTGCCCTTCTTTAATTCTACTGTTATGTGCATGTCTATTGCTTCGTATAGCCACTGCGTATACATAAAAAAGATATTCTATGAGGCATATATTATTTCGGGCATATATTGTGCACCAAGTGGATTAAGTTATGACAAAGTGGATTAAGTTCTGTCTAGTTAGCCATAAGTCTTGTCAATGTGGATTAAGTTCTGCACTAGGTGGAAATAGTCCTATAATATGTGGAAATGGGCTTGCATCAATTCGCAGAACCTGAATTTCCCGCCTTTTTCTGATTTTTCCCGCCCTTTTTCCCGCCCTTTTTCCCGCCCTTTTTTGTCTTTTTCTGATTATTTCCCGGTAATTATTTCCATTTTGGGACGGAGGGAAATGCCCGCCCAAGGCACAAAGTGGAATAAAAGCCCTTTCCAGGTCAGAGAAGAATATTTAGGCGGGCTATTATGCGGCACAATTTTGTTCTGTTTTGGGAAATATCCTAAAAAGGAAATTCCTTTTAGGGCCTTTCCTAAAACAGTAATACCCTATGTGGTAATACTCTATATGGTAATACTAAATTGAGTAATTTCCTTATTTGGAATTTGCGCGGGCTACTTCCTTTTTGGGGCATCCTGGTTTGGGTTTGAGAATAATACAAGACTATTTCCACATTGTATAGGACTATTTCCACCTATGACAGGATTTATGGCTAGTTAGACAGAACTTAATCCGTGGTAGACAAGACTTAATCCACTTGGTGCAGGACTTAATCCACCCCAATAATCAAAATATACGCTGAATATAGACTAACTAATACTCTCTATTATACTTAGTATACTCCCACTGTAATATAGACTAACTCATCCTTCCTGTTATACTTAGTATACTCTCTGTTGTATTTAGTCATATCCTGTTATAATATAGACTAACACATATATTCCCGTTATACTTAGTATACTCCCTGTTGTAATATAGACTAATATGAATATGAATAAATTTAACTTTACTTTATTTCTTCCATACGAATTTGTTTGCTTTAGGGGCCTCTTCTGGCTCTTCTTTTTCTCTTTTATTCCAAACAGGAACCCCTTCACTTTCATTTTTCTTGAAATTATTGAACTGAAGGAAATTTGATTCACGGGTTGGTGGTCTATACACCCCCGACTGGTCATCTTCTGGTGCTTGTGCAATAAATTCTGTCTTCTTTACTTTCCAGTGGACTTTTTCTTCTTCTTGTGGGAACTTCTCTGTGAATTTCTCTGGTTGTTTTTCCGTTATTCTTTCAGGTATTTGTTTTGATTCGGATAATTTTGATTCTGGCAATAATTTCATTAATTTTTCCATTAATTCCGTTACAACAGGATTTGATTCTACAATAATTTCCAGGGCTAATAATTGCTTTTTCTTTGCAATTTTAAACCTGTCATTTATAACTGCCAATTCAGCCACTCTAACTCTGTCTAATTGGTTATTTTCATTAATAAAATTTTGATTATTCTTTAATGAATTCTTTAACGTATTCCTTAATAAATATTCTCTCCTTTCAAAAAGCACCATTATTTTGCTCTTAAACTTCTTCAGGTCACCCTTCACTATACTCTGCTTAACCTGAGATACCCCTGGGTTTCCCATTGCAGTACTCTTCTTAACTGTATCTATCTCAGCATATCCCTTAACACGGTCTATTTTAGCAGCTGCGCCATAATCTTTGTCTAACTCGCTTATGTAATCTATGTATGTGCTGGATGTATTTCCCTCACCCACAGATAGTATCCCATTTTTATACGTATAGCTTAACCTGTGCATTTTCAAGAATGAAATTCTATCAATTAATTCATCTACGTCCTGTATACTCACAGAACTATTAATCACACTAGTATACCACTGCCAATTATTCACCTCCATCTTATCCATACTGCAAGATATATTGCTGCTGGGCACAGGTTCAACTCCCCCTTCTTGTGAACTATTTTTAGTTTTATGACCAGGTTCAACTCCCCCAATATTTTTTGTATTTATGTATTTATCATAATCCGTTATTACTTTTTGATATTTTTGATATTTCAATATTTCCTTATCCGGTAATATTTCCATATATGGTAATAATAACCTTATTATATTACCATACATCCTATAATTATTTTGAAAATATTTCAAAAATAATGCAAACCTTATTATATTAATTTCTGGACTAATTTTCACCAAATCCCCAAATTTACCAGAAATATTCAATATCATGCGATACGACTCATAATAATAACCATACACATACAATACATGCACATACTCCATTAATACATCCACATCACATATATACTTAATAATATTACTAATATTACATATACTTATTATATCAATAAGTTTATACAATATTACCTTATTATGTAAATTAAGTGTAAGAAGGTGTAATAGATTAGACTCTACAATTAAATTATCACAGCCAGGTTCAACTCCCCCTCCCTCTCTACTTTTTATTTCGCATTTGCACTCCTTCCCCTGCAATATATTACACGCCCTGTATGTTATACTGTTACTATTTATATTATTAATATAATAAAGTATGAACCTGTTGTAATTAGGGGTGGTCCTTAATTTATTAATTATCCTGCATATTCCTAGCGTATTTGCCATATTATATAAGCCAGATAGATCAACATTACTTATGTCCGTGGTAATTAGTGCATCTGCCCCCATGGTAATAAAAAAATATAAAATATTTATAAATACAACAGGGGTAGACTAATTCATTACTAGTTAGTCATAAATACAGTGGGAATAGACTAAATACAGTGGGAGAGTGAGTTAGTCTATATTACAACAGAATATAAATAGTATATATTACAACAGGGAATAGGAGTTAGTCATAAATACAACAGAATATAATAGTTAGTCTATATTACAACAGAATATAAGTTAGTCACAAATACAACAGGATAGAGTAATTATGGATATATAAGGGGTATATATGGGATATGACTAATTACAACGGGAAATTAGTCTATTTTACAACAGGATAGAATAAATATACTAAATATAATAGAATTACACAGAATAGACTAAATACACTGGGAATATACTAAATATAACAGGAAATAGACTAAATACAACAAGAATATATGAGTTAGTCATAAATACAGTTGGAATATAACAGGAAATAGACTAAATACAACAGGAATATAAGTTAGTCTATATTACAGTGGGGTTAGACTAAATACAGTGGGAATATTTTAATATTTTATGTTTCGTGTTATGAAGGGCGTGGAAGAAGTGGGCCGCGTATTTCTTATGAATGAAATATTATCCTGTTGTAATTTACGACTAAATAAGTCATCTACACTGTGGAATGGGTTATTTACGTATTATATACAGGGGGGAATGGGATATTTCAAGGCAGGAATGTATTCTGGGTATTTTTTTGGTGAAAAATCGGATAAGTTGGTGATTAGGGGTATTAAAGGGGGTCTAACGGGTGTATCCATGGGTGTAACAGGGTTATTAGGGCGTAAGTTAAGTGAGAGACTTTATCGCATGTGATATGGTTGGTTATGCAGAATATATGGTACTAGTGGATTAAGTCTTGATAGAATTGACAGGACTTAATATGTGGGTGTAATAGGTAATGAATATGTGTTGTATTTAGTCATATATGACAAGACTTATGGATAGTGTGGAATAAGTAATGGATAATATGACAGGACTTATGGACAGGGTATAAAAAGTCTTGAATATTTCATAAGTAGATTAAGTCTTGTCAGTTTCAGGATAAAGTGGATTAAGTCCTGTCACTTACGCCATATATTCTGTACAATGTGGATTAAGTCCTATACAATGTGTAATAAGTCTTGCCTACATTTAACTATTTTTATTTATTTCCAAGATGTAATATTATTAATACAATAGAAAGTATCATAATAAATAATGAAATAAACCCTTTCATTCTACTTTTGCTCTCTGTTCCCTTTCTAAGGTACCCCCGACTGATCTTGACATCCACAGATGCAGTCTTTGTCTTATTAATTATGACATCAATGCGCTCATCCTGCAGGAATAATTCTTCTGTTATAAGGCGTTGTAATACGTCTATCTCAGATACTTTCCTGTTGATCTTAAGCAATTCTCTGTCTGATAGTCTGGCTCGCTCTAAAATTCTGTCATTTTCTTCTTGCAAGGTCTGCAATAAAATGGGTTTTGGCTTTACCACGGAGGATCTTTCTGGTTCTAGGGCAATATTAAGGGAGACCCTTGTTCTTTTTGCTTTGACTTCTTCTAGCTTGATTTCTGTGCGTTTTATTAGGGCTAGTAGGTTTGTTATTATGTTTTTGTAATATGTAATATTATTTTGTTCTAGAAGGTGGATGGTTTTGATGCACTCCTGGATACCCGATTTTATGGTGGGTTCGAATTCAGAATAATTTATTATTCTTTTTGTTTTTAATTCTGTATATGCAGAATTTAAGGTAATTCTTAGGTCCCTGGATATATTTAGTAAGGATGTAAGGGGGGAGTCTTGTATTGAATTATTCTGTTGGGGAATTCCTGTTGTATTTATGGTGTCTCTGAATTCTTTTGTTCTGTCCATAAAATATTTTATATTTTATTATTTATGCATTAAGTCTTGGTAATGTTTATGTTGTAATTAGTCGTATTTTATGACAAGACTTATGGCACTATAATATTAGTGGGTATTAGTGTATATAATGTGTATATATAGTGTATATACAGGATATATAATGGGTATTATTGGTTATATTTTGTTATTATTAGATTATTATTAGCGGATTAAGTCTTGTCAATTTTATAGAATGTGGATTAAGTCTTGTCATTTTTAAGTTAAAGAGGAAAAAGTCCTGCATAAAGTTGTAATACATTTATTATTGTGCCATAAGTCTTGTCAAAGTGGATTAAGTCTTGTCCAATTTATATAATGTGGATTAAGTCTTGTCATATATTACACAATTTATTCCACTAGTACTGTAAGTCCTGCCACTTCTATCATTACTTAATCCACTAGTGCCATATATTCTGCAATATACGACTAAATACACTACAAATCCATTACTTTTTATACCACATATAAAAAGTCCTGTTATATTCACCAAGGCTTAATCCACTGGTGCCATAAGTTATGTCTCTAGTGTATTTATTAACTCTGTTATTTCTGCAACTGTAATATCGCATAATAAAGCAGAATAGTTTATATTTGGTATATAATTTGATCTATTGCCTATTAAGCTTATAGTATATGTAGTATTACATGTGTTATTATGTATATTATTAGTATATGCTGTAGGAATATTCTGGTTATAAGATACTGAAGGGAGAAGTCTCTTAGGGGGAAGCCATTTATTCATGTGGAATAATAAAAAAATATATGGCAAGACTTATTACGCAGGTGGATTAAGTCTTGGATATTTAGGCAGGACTTATGGCACTAGTGGAATAAGTAATGGATATGTGTTAGAGTTAGTAAGGATATGCAGGACTTATGGTACTAGTGGAATAAGTCTTGATAGGATTGACAGGACTTATGATGTGGGTGTAAAAAGTCTTGAATGTTTTATATGTGGATTAAATTCTGGATATACTTATGACAAGACTATTTCCACTCTATTCCGAAAATGACAAGACTTAATCCACTTTATCCCGAAGCTGACAAAACTTTTTACATATAGTGTACTAAGTCTTGCAAAAATATTCATGACTTATGGCCGATTTGATCTGTAAAAATATTTATTTTGAAAGCTTTTATTTTAAAAATGAATAATAATGCAAAGATAAGAGAAGAGTATGAAATAATGAAATACTCAAGAAGAAAAGAATCAATTAAGACCAAATATCCACATAAAATGAAGTTTTCAATGATTCTTGCAATTATGACACACTGCCATGTACTTTTCGCACTGCCCTTTAAGAATATTAAGTTCTTATGTGAAGAAATCATTCATGAGACAAGTGACAGCATTGTGAAACTGAATGAAGAGGGTCCACTAAACCCACTGTGGGCATATTTAAGCAATGCATGCTACAGTTTAAACAAAACACTCATGCACAGACCACTCTTAGACCTAAAAAAATCAGAAGAAATAATTCTGGCAAAGCTAGTGGTTGACACCAAGATAAGCATACCCCAATTATATCCCACAGAGCCAGACCATATTAAATTCAAGGAAAACTTCTTTCTGGTTGAAAATACTAATAGATATGGGACATCCTCTAATGATGGATTTAAAGTATTCCTGGAATACCATAAGAATACGCATATATATTACCATACCCTTCTGGCATCGTTATTTTTAATCGCACAAGGTGCTGATCTATCTTTAAAATTAGACGAAAAGACACTTATATTGCAGCTACCTTCACTAGAATGTAATACACTGCATACAAAGACATATGCATTCTCTGTTAATCTTAATACGCATGCACCACAGGAACATACGTATATTAATATGCCTACTTGTTATAACCATGTGAAATATATTCTTAATAAGTTCTTCTTGCATACGGTAGACCAAGAGACTGAAAATAGTGTGGATATGGGTGCGGATTATACTGAGCACAGAGTAAGGTATGGGGATTTCCATAAAAGTACGATATGGTACATGCAGCAATATATCTATCAAACAATGAATAGTTTGAGTGAAATAAAAGCTTTCATTCAGAGAGTGCACAAAATACTATCTGAACAGATTAAAATCACACAATCATCAAAATTAAAGAATATTTATGACAATCTGTTTTGTGTATGCGAGAAAAACGCATCCATAAAAACCACATACACAGAATATGTGCACACACTGTATATGGGGCTTAATCTGGCAAAGCACCAGATGCTGCCAATTTACTTTGATGAATCTTTCCCTGCTCCGGGCTATATCCCGCTTTATGACAAGGCCCAGGGCAAGCACGCAAATAATTCGAATTCTTTCTTTAGTAATACCACAGAAACCACTATAATGAATATATTCTTGTGCCTGCTGTATAATCTGGCGGAAAAGAGATATACTATAGAGCATATGCCCAATGCGTCATACGAATTTAAAAAATTCTTTAGTGTATACTTTCTGCACAGTAGTATTTTATGTGAACATTCTAGCCTAGAGAGTGAAACTTCTAGTATATACAGTGACTATTCGTCTGAGGGTGAATTTATTCCTGTTACCATGGAGATAGGCGCAGATGATGGGATAGAATCATATGCATGTAATGAGACTATGCCAAGCAGTTCTGAGAGGAATTTACCTGAGGAAAATAGTAATTATGAGCACATGAATAGTGAAAATTCGTATACAACTACAAAAATATCTAATGAAGTGCATAAGGACTGGAATATGGTTGTTGCAGGCTTAAATATCCCTGGGTCTGCATATGTGGGAGAGAAGAAGAATCAGATTAAGTCGGATATTTTATCGATTATTTTGGTTATTATGGATGTAACGGGACAGCCTGCATCTGTGAAGAATCAATTCAGTGCGATTTTCTGTGAAATAGAAAGAACATCAAAGGACAAAAGAGACTGTGCTGAGTATTATCTTAGACTAGAGAGTCTCTTGGTTGATATTTTTTCTTCTATTCTTGCTAACTTTTCGCTTAATTCGAATAAGTATAGCCTGAAAGACTATATGCACATGGAGGTGAAACTTTCAGATATTTCAGTGGTGCTAAAGGATGGCTGCATTTTACAAATAACAGGGAATATAGGAATATACTATAGGCTTGGGGATTTAAATGTAGCAATACAGATAAGCGTGATGAATAATACATCCAGAGTCAGTATTAAGGAGACTCCTAGACTTTTTTCATATCAAATACTACGATTTAGTATGCTCTTCTTAGAAGACAAATACTTAACGGATTTACAGCATAAAGACGAGTGTAAAATAATCCAGGTTTACACTAAGTTGGAAATCATGAATTTGCATCGGTTTCTAACATCCAAGGAATATTTTTTATCCTAAACGTGCTGAATAACTTGAATGCATGGCGTATGCATCATCTACAGGACATTTTATGGCTAGAAATAAATTTGGGTTTATTTTCATGGAATTTATTTGGGTTAAGCTGGTCTAAGCTTTTTTTGGTTGGGTAGCCTCTTTACCACTCTACTAAATAATTTCTTTTTTCCTTTGACTTTTTGTAGCACCCGAATGCTCTGGTCTCTTTGATCATGGAAGGATCAACTTGCACTGCTTCCTGTGACAAAGAATCTTGCATTATTTCCATGTATAATTGACTATTTACAACAGAGCTTTGGGATGGCCCAAATAAGCATCCTCCTATGCACATATTCATCTCTATGTACAAATACTCTAAGAGAACAGATGGGTTCTTTTTGACTTTTGAGATGAAAGAAATAATTCTGCTGCTCCCGAATAGCTGCAGAACTTTTTTATTCTCTTTTGGGAGGAGGAATTCAATGTGCTTTGGAATCTTTTTTATTACTTCCAGTGAGTCAGAAGTATTTTCTGCTTTTAGCAAATATGCAAGTACTCCTTCAAAAACCCCACCAGAAGTTGATCCATCTAATATCCTTGCTACACTATATTTACGCTCAAATTCTGAATATTCTTCATTATTTTGCTTGAATTCATTCTGAGCTTCTAAATCATTTTTATCCTCCCAGGCTTCCTTCAGAAAGTGATCGTAGAACTCTTTAGTGGTAATTGCATATTTTATGCAAGAATTCTTCTTTGCTTCGATTCTCTTATCTTTACACATAACTATAGATACATTCGGGTTGTCATTGTAGATCGCATTAACGTATTTACTTGATAATTCCACTGGAGACAGATTATTACTGAGTTTTATATCTGCGCCCAGCGTATTCACTAGATATAAAACAGTTCCTGGGCATATTGTACTTATAATTGGGGCACTTTTGTCGCCCTCCAGAGCACTTCTTGATACTAGGTCTATTTCCTTCTGCAATAATAGTTTGCTTCCTACAGTACTGTCTATCACTATATTCTTATACTTAGCCAAGTACTTAACCAATGCATATTCAAACTCCCTAAATGTTTTATTCTTCTTTGCGCTGTGTGTGACAAATAGTGACATTTTGGCCTGTGGTGTTATAATTATATTTACGCCTCCATTTTTAATCATTTCAATTGCTGCTTTGTACTCTGACTCTGACTCATCTGTGATCGATACGCAGCCAGCACATGAAAGACAGTCTGTCAGAGTGATACTTTCAGATGTAACTGGTCTATCGCACATACGCTAAAAAATAAAATACTTTTCTGTTTTATTTATATTCTGGTTGATTTTTGCACTTGCAGTTTAGCGTATACTCTTGGGTATTTGAAACAAATGGTATTCCTGAATAAGTCTGTAAACCTAGCATGATCTATTTCTTTATTTCACTATTTTACGGACAGGCCTTTGGTCCCTTCATGCATCTCTTTATGGGCTCATTTGTCTCTTTATATCTCAAGTACCAATCAAAATTAAAGTCGTACACGAAGTTGTTTTGGATCATGGCATTGCTGAATATGCGCTTAATGTACAAATAATCTGGCATTTCATCATAGTCTAACCGCCTGGTGTATTCTAAAAATTCATGGAATGCAGGGTCTATTCCGCTGCACAATTTATCTATTCCTATTGTTTGCTTTATCATTCCTATTATTCCGTACCGCATCTCCTTTGTTTCTGACTTGACGCTCTGCCAGGGAAGCTTTCCCTTCATGAAGTATATCAGCATGTATGCCAAAGACTCCAAGTCGTCCCGCCTGCTTTGGTTTATTCCATTGTGCGTGTGCAGCGAGACATACCTTACAGTTCCCAGCAGCTTGTTTTTCGTGGTCATTGGCTTGTGCGTGTAATTTGACGTACGGTATACATACGCCAAGCCAAAGTCCACTATAAAGAAGGCGTTCTTGGACAGGGACTCGCCTAATTCCTTGCTGTCCCCGGATATCCCAAACAGAAAGTTATCTGGCTTTATATCTCTATGCACTATGTGCTTATAATGCAGGAATTCTATTCGGGTTATGAGCATCTCTGCGAGCATAAGAACTGTTTTCAGGGAGAACTTTCTTTCGCAGTAGTTAAAAAGAGACTCGAGAGAAGGCCCTAGCAGATCCATCACTAAGAAGGACCTCTTTGTGTCTGACATGTTCAGAGTGCCTGACTGGTAAATTGCAGGAATATAATTACTGTCCGTCTTGAGCATCTTATAGATACACTTCTCATATGACAATTGGGAGGATCCTGGCTTCTTTTCTATTTTTATTGCCACTTTTTTCCCGGTCTCTTGGCACTCTCCTTCGTAGATATCTCCAAAGGCACCGGATCCTATTTTGCCCAGGATTTTATACTTTCCAATGAGAACACTCTTTAAGTTCATGCATGCAAATAAAAAAGAAAAGAAAAATAAAGAAAAATATCATACTCCTGTAATTATAAGGTTATATCAGGCTGTATATTCAGGCTATCTTGTTATTAAACAGCACAGCATATATTACTACAAGAAATACTCCCGTGTACATCCCAGATAAATTATCTGAAATTATAATATAATTCATGTTGTATACACGCCTGTGCAATATGAGGAGCCCTAATTAAACAATTCAGATATAACTCGGACTACGCCTAGGGTATACCGCATACTAAACAGTAAGCAGTAAATGGATATTCTATTACCGGCCTCATTAAAGTGAAGTGATGTGACTTTGCAATCTATTCGTACCGTATTTATTGCGAGTGTATAGAACACAGTGTACTTATATTTCTAAATATTTTAAATTTAATAATGCTGCGCGAGAGACAGGTGCAAGGACTCACGGCCCTTTTGCAGGGTGACTCTTTTGAGTGGTCTGCCTTGGTGCTGGACAAGGAGGGGCAGGACATAATATCCCCTTTATTTGTTATGTCTGACTTGATGGAAATGGGAATAGTGCAGTGCTTGAAAATGGAAGATAAGCGTGTGGAACTTCCTGGAATACGCGTGGTATACTTTGTAGAAGCAACAGAGCAGAACACAGGCAGCATACTGCAGGATATAGAGGATGACTTATATGAAAGAATAGAAATAATCTTTACTGGAATAATAAGCACCTCCCTTTTAAAGGACTTCTCCTTGAAGGTGGCTGCACTAAAACAAGCAAACAGGATAACCCGAATAACTGATGCAATTACAACTATTTCCCTGTTGCACGAGGACATCTACTCATTGAATATGGACAAGTCCTATGTAAGAACGACTAGAATATCGCAGGAGATATTGAAGGACCAAGCTGTGGTAGAAAGGACAATGGAAGAGCATAACCAGGCCCTTGCAAAGGAAAAGAAGCCTAGCGCAGATGACTCAGCAGAGAATGACTCACTCTACTACGAACATATTGTTATGGGGCTCTGTTCTGTCTTTAAAGACACAGAAATTCCTGCAATATACTACAATGACCCAGTTGCCCAGAGAGTCTCAACAGAGCTAGTGGATAAGCTGTCTGATATCTCAGAGGTTCACCAGAGGCAAACAACCAGCAAGACAAAGAGAAGAAAAAAGCCACTTCTTATAGTTCTATCCAGAGATGAAGATCTAGTTGGTCCAATGTACCACACAAATCTGTATGGGTCAGTTCTTAACGAAGTATTTGAATTTTCCATGAATAAGCTTGTGATTTCAGATCCTATAAACAAGCAGGACTTAATAGACAACGCATCATACAATCTGAACAAGCATGACAGCTTCTATAATAAAAACATAAATGAACCATTTCTCTCTGTCCTGGATATAGTAAATGGCGAGCTGCAGAACTACAAAGACTCTTCGCACACTGCATCGATAAATATGAGCTCAGATAATGATAAGATGATAAGGTCCTTGGTAAAGCTGCCAGGCCTCCTAAATAACAACAAGCTGCTGTATAACCATATGAACATTGTACTGAATGCAATAAAGGTAATACAAAAGAAGCACTTGGACGAGCTATTCCTAATAGAAGAAGGAAATGCATTGGACCTGCCAGAAATAGAAGAGATAATAGATAAGATTGACAGGAATGATGTGATACGATTGAATATAGTTGTTTTTAGCAAATTCAGCAGGCAGTTTAACGAAGTGTCAAAGTTGTCAGAGAAGCACCTTAAAAACGATAAAATAGTAAACTATGTGAAGAACCGCACCGTGCAGCAGAGCACAAAAGGGAAAATACTTCATAATTTAAAGAAAATGATTGGAGTGCAGAAGGATGGAATTATCAGAAGGGTGCATGAAGTGTTTTCTAGGCAGACAGAGGAGTACTCTTCTGTTAATGTATTTATCATAGGAGGAGGCACGTATGATGAATATAAATCTGTATTAGACTTTGGACGGGCAAATAAGATAGATGTGACATACGGGAGCACAGAAATACTCTCTGCATATGAGCTAATGGCTCAGATTGAGGAGATTGAATAAATTCATTTGTCTATTTCTTACATGCAGGCTTGTTATATTAAGATATTTTTATTTTGGCATGCACTGCTATTTATGTTTGCCATTGAATGATAAAGCCGCTGTCTAATTGGCGATCTTCTGCAGAAGAAGCACCCACAGTAGAATTATAGCTGTATACTGGAAATGTAAAACAAAATGCAATTTGTGAAGAGGAAAAGGATCAATGATCCTTCTTTTTCTAAAAGAAGCTATCTCGATTGGGATACTTCTCTTTCTGCACAGCTTTCTGCTATATGCCACATAATAACCGTGCAGCACGCGGCGCCCGCTAAGAAGATCAGACAAGACATCACATAAACTCTGCTTTATTTAACCTAAATTGACGATTCGTTGAAGAATATTTCTTCAAAGTTCCTTCCTGTCTCCTCGCATATTTTCTTAACCTTGGTCACTATCTCAGAAATCTCTTTTCTTATTTCAATGTGTGCTTTTCTGTAGGTTTCTCTCATCTTCTCCAGGTCTTCTCTTTCCTTTCTAAGTGTTCGTGTGAGATCTGTAAACTCATTCACTTTCAAGTCAATTCTTTTCATTTCGCTTTCTACAAGCAGCTCTAGAAGCCTTTCTTTCTTTCCTTCTTCTAAGGCTTTCTGCTCCGTTGCTCTTCCAATTGACGAGCTTAAAGAAACTGCTGCTATTTCATTTAGTCTATCATTCAGCCAAGAATGATTTTCATCTTTGTTTAGCTTGGACAGCCTTTGTATCTCACCTGCTGCTGCTTTGGCAGCCACCGACGCAACCCCTGGGTGGACTGCACTTGCTAGAAATGCCACTGTTGCCATGACAGGATTTAGCGTGTAATTAAACGGCATTCTATTCTCTGCAAAGGAGATTGCTTCCATTTCTAGGAAAGGATCTTGTATCCCCATCTTTAAGAAGTGCAGAACGCATTGCTCCAGAGTTTTTGTCTTTACATAATCAGAGACTGCCTTCCAATCATCTTTATACATCTCAATGCCTTCAACTAGAAGCATTTCTTCCTTCTCTGACCAGACCTGCCTGATTAGTCCTGCCTCCAAGATATGGAAGTTGGAATATGTCTGGTTTACTGCATACTTTCCCTGGTTAAAGCAGTCTGTACATAATACTAGGCGGTCTGTCTCCGAGAAGTAAATCTTCTCTTCTTCTGATAAAATGTGCATATTTTTGCTGCACGATGTGCACATCATCTCAACTGGTATCTGTGCAGGCGTCACTCCGCTGGTCTGCAGACTAAAGTGCTTGGATGGGTCTCTCAGCATGTCTGTTGGGCCTTTCTGCAGACTAGCTGTGCCTGATATTTGTGGAATGGTTGACTCCCCCACAACAGAATAGCTGGGACTATCTGATGTTTTGCGCGCATCAGATGGATTTTCGCTTTCTGGTAGGTCTTTTGAGGATTCTGTGGTGTGTTCAGTCTGACTCGCCTGTGCTGCGCTTCCTTTCTTTATATCAAAGAGGTCTTTCTCTTTCATCTTCTCAAGCATGCGGTTTATGTCTCTTTTCACGCCTATTTTATAATTAATTAGCCCCCAGTGCTCCAAGAACGAATATATTCGGATGAGTGTAGAAATATCCTCTGAAATGCACTTTCTGCACTGGGTTATGCTTAGGTACACCGAAGTGTTCTTTTGGTACAGCTTAAATATGGTGTTTCTTGTTGAAATGTACTTTTGCACTTCTTCTTGGCCTGTTAGAAGGGAAGAGAAGAATCTTCTCTCAATTGGATGGACTTCTTCTGTTGAAAACCAGGCAGAATGAAGAGGCACTAAGACTGGCTCAGCCTGCTGGTCTGAATACTCTAGCCTCTTAAAGAGCTCTGGGTACTCTGTCTCTAAGGTTTTATTTGGTATTTCTTGCTGGTCCGGCTGGCAGGATATATTTACTACCTTCTTATCTATATCTGCTGATACTTTTGTCTTACTATTCGCTGCTACTTTATCTACTTTATACGACCACTCATTCATACATAAAAAATTTATTACTTTTTTATATGCAATGTGCAATAAGCTATAGCTAGGTTTATTAACAAGCTGACCTTAATATCTATTGCTAGAGAATACACAGCAGGCCATACCCCTATGTTTATTTACTGTCTTGCCTTATTAGACATGCTTGATAAGTATTGACATTCTGCATGTGTTGATAGTAATTCTTAATCTTTAATTAACTCTTACAAATTCTTATTAGCCACTTAGCAATGGCTTATTTATTTCTTTAAATACATATTATGATAAAGCAACAGGGTTTTGTGTTCTCAAAGGCATTTCACAAAAAGATTCTCCTCAAGAGCTTAGTAAATTTTTCTTACTTATATTGAAGTTCCCCTTTTTAAACTAGGCTTTTCCATGCATGCTAGTTATTCAATGAAAACACATCATTCAAACGTGCGCACAATCTAGCTTGTTTTATTGCTTTGTGTAAATAGTATACTATAATTCAAAATAACATTGGTTGCTAAGCATACTGAATAGAAGTTTATCCAAAACAGATGCTAATATAACATTTGCAATTAAAATATTCCGTTTGTTGTTCTACTAGTTAAGCTACATTTCTTTTTTATAAATACTGCAATATATGCATAGTTCTTAATTGTTCTTTCTGTCAAAGACCAATCTAGCACTCTCTTTTTGTTCTTTTTATATTCCTTCTTTCCTATCTAGTATATCTGTTAAACCCCTCTCTTCCCTATCAGTGTATGCATGGTTCTCTAGAATGTGCTGCTTTTCTGATTTTCCTGTGCTTTCTCCTTTTTTTACAAGTAATATACATTCTCTTTTTATATTTATATATAGAGTATGGAAGAGATATTTTTTGCCAATATAGAAAAGTAAAGAAAAGGAAAAATAAGCATAAAAATAGGACAGAAGTAGTGGCCTCTACAATCTTCTACTTGTTGCAGATAACTATTTGAGCATATGTCTAAGCCATCGCCATGGATTTTGAGTGATTCTGCTAAGACCATTTTACTATGAACACTCCTGCAGTAATAGACAATTATTCATGATTAGACAAATAAAGACAGGATCCTAGACTTCAAAGTAGTGTCCAGTTTAAACACTGCAAAATTGCAGAGTATGTATATATTAAAGCCAATCCGAAAATAGCTGATTTAGTACTAAAATGGAAATAACTTAGAAAGAGCTTTTATTGCAACTTATAAAAAACTCTAGTTAAAGAGTTGTCTAAGTGAACGCATCTCAAGAAGCAATGTGGTTTATCCTATATGTTTATTTGACAAGTTTTCTAAACTTAGTAGTGGAGTCTTGATCCTTGCATAGATGGGCCACTAACTCTTCAAGATTTTTGTCTGCCTTCTCTTTGTCAGTGTCATTTCTAACAAGAGATACACTTCGGGTTGGGGTTCTAATTAGACTAAAGTTTATCTTAATCAATTCCATATTTAGATTTTCCTCTAAAACTAGATAACCAAACAATTCATTGTGAAGATCATTTAGTATATTATCTCTCAAGTCAGGATAGTCTTTTGCTATGGCCAAATCAAGTTTAGTTGCGCGCTTCATATCTCCATCTTTAAGTATATATTTACAAATAGATGTAGCTACTTGTTCACCGAATAAATCTCTAATAGTGTTTACCTTGCCCAGTCTATGGTTGTCTATGCAGTATTTAATCCACACTATAAAGGCAGATATATCAGACTCTAGTACGTAAGCAGCAAACCAGGCGAATACTATGCGACCCGTAGCAATCATAAGGGATCTTTTCACCAGTTTTAGATTTGGGTAGTTAAGACTCTTGTTATTTCCATCATACGCGCCAGAAAAAACAACTGCAGGGAACATTTCTAGCTGATTGCTAAAGCTATCTAGTCTCATGTCTCCTAATATGTTGGAAGCAAAACGAATAACAGGATGCTCTGGAGATAGATTTTGGCCCATGTTGTAAACAACCAACGATGTCACCAAGTTCTTCTTGTATTCAAGATTATTGTTTTTTTTCGTTAGCAGCAGTACTCTATTCACGCTTGCAAGGTCGCTTTCTATGGTCTTGTGTACCTGTGCCTTAATAAACTCATCAGTATTTTCAGGAGTATCAATCTTTCTTATTTCAGAGTCAACATATGCAGAAAAAAGATTTTCAACAAATGTAGTCTTGTTTTTGCAGAATTCTGCTATTTGATTCATTTTCTCCATTCGATCGTCAGTAGAGTTTATAACAACTGGCTTCATACTAACAGTAGAGATGTCTTTAGATAGTTCTAAGACCAACGTATTCTTAACAACGCCATGCTCAAATGTGATAGTAATCTTTCCAGATATATCCACTCTTCCGTTATTATACCGGTAGACATCGTCATTAGAAAACTCTATTTCCATATATTCTGTATTAGATAGACGTTTAAGCAGTTTCTTTGCGTACGCTTTTGCATTATTTAATGTAGATCTTAATAATTCAGACCCACTGTTTAAATCTTTTGAAAATTCAAGCAGTTTGTCCTTTTCTTCTTTAGGGGCGTTCACTATTTCAGCAATAACCATAAGCATGTTTATAAGACCTCCATCTAGCTGGTTTCTTTCCTTGCAGTATGCAATGCTAGGCTCTTCTAGGTCAGCAACAACTTTACACCACTTCTTCTGAAATTCAACTTTTGTTGTGTCAAATGGCTGGTTGTCCATTGAAAAGAACTCTTCAAGATTTTCAGAGATATTCTCTATATTGTAGGTAAAATAGGACCCATAACTTGGATCATATGTAAGGCAGCAGAAAAGAGAGAGAATCATGCACTCTATAGAGTTGCTGTAGTCCTCCGACCGATCAGTAGAGAAAGTGTTAGTCCTTCTGGTGTATCGAGGAACAAACGTGAATGCAGGAAGCTGGGTGCTGTCTGCGAATGGAAAGACTCGATATGTATTTAAAACCTCTTGAATTTTGTTTAGAAGAGTAATAGAGTCTGTGTCCACTGTAGTACTAGCAGGGCTAAACAGTCTGTCATATACAGAGACATCCTTGCTTGGTGCTTCTGTCTTTGGTGCATATTTTTCTGTCATAGTGTGCACAGTCTTAATAAGCTCTTTTGCACGGTCTGCAGTAATTATGAACCCGAATATGTACGACTGGATCAGGAACTTAGGGCTGTCCAGGAACTTTCCGGACATAACCTCTTCTTTTGAGCACTTGTCCATCATTAGACTCAATACTTCAGAGTTGGTCGCATTCTCCTTGAAGAAGCTGATTATTTGTTTAACTTTCTCTTGGCCGATTGGTTCTGCTTTATCTACGGTAGGATCTAAACATGGGATTTCCATGGGCACTTCGAAGTATACTTTGTCTTTTTTGTCTGTTTCATATACCCTCAGTGCTGTGCTGCTGACGTCAATAGGAATATCCACTCCCTCTGAACAAAGGAGCAGCATGGCAAGAACCTGCAAGGCATGCTTCTCTGTTGTCTTAGCCTGAAGGAACTGAAAAAAGGACTGGTTTTCTCGTGTCTCTATTGTTATATCTCCAATTGGGGATGGAAACAGCTCAATAAGATGGCTGTGATACTGCTCAGCGTACATATCCATTTTATTAGTGGACTGTGCTTTGTATGCTTTGTCCATTTGTTGGTTTCGACTGTATATATACATGTTATGGTTATTAGTTGTTTTCGAATTTCCCTCTAACTTGTACTCTATATCAATCTGCGGTGCAAAAAACCTTTTGTTATGCATGCACTCCATTTTCTGGTAGATGAGACCACGCAGAAAGTTTAGAGGCCCGTCAGGATTGATCTTCACCGATGATTCATTTGTTGCAACTTCAAATTGCAGAGTCGATTCTATTTCATATAATTCTATGTCTGCTCTATGCGTATTCATTAGTAGAACACTAATTAAGGTAGCTGCCTTGATCCAAATAAAGGAAGAGCGTATTTTCATTAAATAAAATAAATCATTTTTCAATATATAGTAACGGATAAATGTAGGGTTATTTGTAAGTTGTTTTCTTATTGGTGGTACTTAAATGTTGATCAATAGACTTTAGCAAAAATTGCCCAATATAATGCGTATACATGTATGTTCAAACTATTGGCGCGCTTAAGTGTAAATAACCATACAGCAAAGCAATTGTTAATTTCTTTGCCTTAAGTGGGCTAAGTCTTTTTCCCATAATCAGAAATGCATATTTGTGTTGGTTATTTCTTTTCAAACGTTCTCTGTATGTCAACACGGCGCTACAAAGTAATCTGTTAACACTATGCGTTGTTCTCATCAACTTCCATAGTACATTTGTTTGTGAGTATAAAAATACTATGATTAACTAGCTGGATATAGAACTATAAGTAGGCGAAAAGAAATAAATTATAATAAAGTTTTGTATAACCAAGCCTAATATTTTGAGGAGGAAAAATCAGCTTCTTTCTATAAAATAAGTGAAAGGTATTGGTGTGCTCAAAAAGAAGCAGTATTTTAGCTAGGAGATAGTAGCCTAGAATATATAAAGTTATTGCCAAGAGAATTTTATTCGTATATCGTTACGGATATATGGATGTATTGTGGCTGGCTGACTTTGAACCTAGGATGTTTTTCATTCCTGAGCAATGTTGCCGTTTTAATATTCTCATGTGATTAGCTAGCGTTATATTCCAGAGTTACTTCGGGTTG
Organism: Nematocida ausubeli; assembly: GCF_000738915.1. Taxonomy (NCBI): domain Eukaryota; kingdom Fungi; phylum Microsporidia; genus Nematocida; species Nematocida ausubeli. The sequence continues at coordinate 307,970 of NW_026515636.1, forward strand.
TATTATAGTATATCTCACGATTGCACAAGGTGGAGTTTGCACTGGGGTCATATGTAGTGGGGATTAGAAAATATTTAAGGTCAAGATTCAAGCAATATTGACCATATGCCTTCCATAGCACTAATAGACAAAAAGACACTAAGATTATGAATATCCAAACTACAATCATTGTTTTGCAAAAATGAAATAGACCATCTTCTTTCTCTCTAATTTCTTTCTTGTATATAAAAGGGAAAGAAAATGTTATAATGCCCAATCTTATAAATTCCCAATAAAGAAATCCAAGGCCAATTGGATATAAAAAATAGCTATAGAATTCCAGAATCGAGTCAACAGTAGATAGTTCAAGGAATGGGACTATGGATATAGCTAAAATCGCGGGTATGGGTATTATAAAAAGAAATAAATATTTCAACTTCAAATTACGTATAATCCAGATATTCTTAACACCAGGAGTATATGTGTCTATAAAATATGAAGAAATAAATGTACCTATTACTTCAACTAAAATAAGCACTGCAGAAAAGAAATTTGCACTTACACTGCAGGTGTGTTCCTCTATAGAGTTAATTAATAATCGAAATAAAAATATTATAGATGTTAGAGCACAAAAAAGTATTATCTCTAGGACAATTATAATAATATTAAGGCTAGCCGTATAAGCCCGATCATGAAGGATTTTTCCTTTTGTCTGTGGCCTCTCTGGAGCATCTGCTGCTTCATTGCTTCTATCTGGCACTTCAGAAGTGCCATCCGTGCTTTTTAGTAGATCTGCGCTTATCTTTGTATTCATAGTGTAAATATTCATTGTTTTTTAAAAAAATAGTTCATTTTTATGCACAACCCATGAGTTAGATTATAGAAGATGTCAAAAAGATTATTCTCTAATCGTGCGGTCTTAGAGTTTACAATATTTAAAGCCAATGAATTTTGTATGTGAAGTAAGTAACCTAGCCTAAAAATACCATTTAGCGTGTATTCTTGTGGTAAATTGCCTACTTCTTTGTTTCAGATAATGAGATCTCTAGTATAAAATGGAATAATTTCAGAAAAATATACGTGTGGTATATTCTTCCTATATCAGAGGCCTACTACAAAATTGTATTAAAATATTTTTAAAAAAGCGGTACATGCTAATAGTAAGAAATATATCCAATAAAAATACAAAAGGCCACAGTCACCAAAAATATTCGCAAAAATATAAAAATAAAACTCACTTGGCAACTACCCTGTTGATTTTAGACTAATGCTTTCTGGCTGAAATATTACCCCTTTCAGGCATGCCAAAGAAGTTTCTAATTTGTAAGTATCATTATATAGAGCTGTAAGTATCATAGTCTGAAAATAGTAGCTTAGTAAGAATAATGTCTTGCTAAATAGAGAGATTTTATTTATGTAGTAAAGACGTCTTTAGCTACTACTTTCATTTAGAAATTCCACTTTATCTTCTTTGTAAAGCGAATCTAGCCTTATTTTCATAAAATAATTTCTAGATCCTGATAACCTCTTCATTATGGTCATTTTATTTTAGAACTCTACAAAATAGCAAGAAGTTTTCCAAGAAGTAGCAACTTTACCATACTTTTATTGCAATTTATAAAAAAATCTTCTAGCTTCTAGCGTACCTAAGCCAATGCATCTTATGAAATGATGGCACTTATCGCATATATAGGCTCATAAGCTTAGTAAACTTGGCAGCAGAATTTTTATCACTGCATAGATGGTCCTTTAACATTTTTAGAGTTTGAATCATCTGGTGTACTTTGTCATTTATGAACATAGACGAAATATAGCTGGGGATGCCAATAAGATGGAAGTTTATCGTAATCAACCCTATATTTGGATTTTCCTCTATAGTCAAATGCGCGAACCATATATTGTGAAGATAGTTTATTATATCATCTTTCTCGTTCGGATATTCTTTTTCTATAGCCTCATTAAGCTCATTAGCAAGCTTCATGTTTTGGTCTCTAAATATATACTTATAAACGGAATTAGTCATTGTAAAGTCTAGTAATCTGTAAATTTTCAATCGATTGGAAGAGTTAAAGCAGTATATGCAGTGCTTAAGCCATACAATGAAAATAGACATATCACACTCTAGCACATTTTCAACAAAATCATCGTACCTTGTATATGCCCGAAGGTTTTTATAGGTTTCTTCACGCAATTGTATTTTGGGATAATTAAGATTACTACTATCCTTATAATCCACCAAAAAAACAGTTGGCGGTAGTATATTTCGTTGAATATTATAGTTATCTAATTCAGTGCTTCCTAATATGTTGGAGGTAAAGCGAACAACCGGATGCTTTGGGAACATCTTTTGATCCAGAGTATATACGATAGAATATGTAAGCAGCCTCGTTTTATAGTCTAAGTCATTGATCTTCTTAATAAGTAGAAGCCTATTGATGTCTGCAAAGTTGTTTTCTATGACTTTACGCACTTGAGCCTTAACAAAGCTATTATTCTTCTCAAAAGTATTCATTTTTCGTATTTCATGGTTAAAATAGACCGCTAGCAAATTTTCAATAAATGTAATTCCATTTTTGCAGCTGCCTGCTATTGCCATCATTTTCTCTATTCGATTGTCCTTGAAATACATGACAACCGGCTTCATCTCAATATTACTATGCCCGTTAGATATGCCTAAAACTATCTCGTTTTTAATATTGCTATGCTCAAATGACATAGTAATTTTCCCAGACAGATCGTATCTTCCATTAGGATAATTTTTGCTTTTAATATCTGAAAATGATATTTCTACATTTTTCGTCTTTGATAGGCGTTTAAGCAGCGCCTTTGTGTACTCTTCAATATCATTAGATAGTTTATAATGCAATTCTTCATTTTGCTCCTTCAAAGTCTCTGAAAAACCAAGTATTTTGTCTTTTTCCTCTTTAGAGACATTTACTATTTCAGCAATGACCATGAGCATATTTATAAGACCACAGTCTAGCTCGTTTCTATCTCTACAGTATGCAATGCTAGGTTCGTCTAGGCATGCAACAACATTGCACCACCTTATCTGGAACTCTGCATTTGTTGTGTCAAATGACTTGTTCTCTTCTGGGGCGAAGAATTCTTTAAGCTCTTTAGAGACATTTCCCATGTGGTCAGTTTTATATGTAAAGTCAGACGGGTCATATGCTAGGCAGCAGAAAAGAGAGAGAATCATGCACTCTACGCAGTTACTGTAGTCTTCCAACCGATCAGTAGAAAACTCTTTGGTGGTTGGGTCGCGCATAGGAACAGATGTGTATGAAGGAAGCTGCGTGCTGTTTGTAAATGGAAATACTTGATATGTATTTAAAATGTCTTGAGTACTCTTCATTAGAGCCATATAGCCTGGGTCTTCTATATGTTCTATTGCTGTACTAGAAGGCCTAAAAAGTCTGTCATACACACAGTCACCTTTGTTTGGTGTTTCTGTCTTTGGTGCATACTTCTCTGTCATAGTGTGCACTGTCTGGATAAATTCGATTGCACGCTCTGCTGTGTCTATGAACCCGAATATGTACGACTGTATCAGGAACTTAGGACTGTCTAGGAATATTCCCGTAGAAACCTCATCGTATGAGCACATGTCCTCCATCATTCTAAGTACCTCAGAATTGGTTGCATTTTCCTTGAAAAAGTTGATTAGCTGCTTAACTTTCTTCTGTTGGAATGTTTCCACCTTGTTTTCTTTAATATTTAACCATGGAATTTCCATGGGCACTTCGAAGTATACTTCGTCTTTTTTGCTTGGTTCATAGACCTTCAGTACAGTATTATTGACTTTAATGGGAATGTTTACCCCCTCTGAGAAAAGAAGCAGCATAGCAAGAATCTGCAAGGCATGCTTTTCTGTGGTTTCTGCACGAAGGAACTGAATGAAGGACTGGTTTCCTCGCGTCTCAATGGTTATATCACCATTGGGAGATGGAAACAAGTCAATCAGATGGTTATGGTACTTTTCGGCATACACGTCCATTTTATTGGCTGTTAGGGCTTTGTATGCTTTGTCCATTTGTCTATCTCGGATGTATGTATATGTGCTGTAGATATTAATACTATCTGAATTTTTCTCTAATTTGTACTCTGTGTCAATCTGTGGGGAAAAAAATCGTTTGTTGTACATGCACTCCATTTTCTGGTAGATTATCCCACGTAAAAAGTTGAGAGGCCCATCCGGATTGATCTTTACTGGCAATGCATTCGTTGCAACTTCAAATTGCAGAGTCAATTCTATTTCGCTTAGCGATATATCTGCTCTGGATAGTGCTATTAGTAGAACACTAATTAAGACAACTACTTTAACCCAAATGGTAGAAAACCACATTTTTATTAAATAAAATAAATCATTTTTAATATATAGATCAGGTAAATATAGGTGGCGAGCTGAATTTATTTTCAATTCATCAGTTGTTTATACATTCTCATCAAAGCTGGTTTTACCTTTTCGAAATATTAGGCTCACTCATAATAAACTGGATGTAATTTATTTCTCATCGTCTATGTATAGACCTCGCCAATATCATAATGATGCCATATTTCCAGAAAAGGCAAATAGCAATGTATATATGATATTATAATCATTTGACCGTAGGCGCAATAAAACAAACAATGCTCCTTTGTAGCGTGTTGGCCTAGCCAAAGCCCGGAAGGCAATAACCAACATCAATCTACATTGCTGATCCGGAGAGAGGTTTCAATGCCCTTGAGGCAAGGAAAGCCAACAGTGCCCTCTTTAGTTATTGGTAGGCTCAATTTTTAGATGATTTCTGTATTTAGAACGCTAATGTTAGAGCATGTCTTTAGTAAGATTTCAACTTCTATTCTCTGCATTCTGGCATATACATTTGGAAAATATTCTTGTTAAACTAGGCCATTGACCTGTAGCTCATGGTGAAGTGAGCTATTTATTTTTTTTAGCTTGCCATCCTTTGCTTCGCTTTTTGCTGGATAGGCCTGCTTGGATAATTTTTCTTGATGATGCTTCTGTCGTAAAGAACACTCTTCCATACTGTGCCCTCCATAGCACTTACGTAGAGAACAATAGGGTTTTCTCTTATGGCAGGTTGGCTGTGTTATAGTGTATGGCGTCGTTGCTTTTTATAAATGTTCCTTTTCCTAATACTTCTGTCTGAGTTCCTCCAGTAGTCCGGTCTCAAAGGTTTCAAGTACTTTCACAGACTCTTTCTGTGTTTTGTAAGATGTAGAGATATAGTATGTGAATGTTTTAAGAGTGAGTCCATTCTTAAATACTGTCTCCACTAATTCCTGGAATTTTTCCTCGGGTATAGGCGCCCCTTGTACTCCTGAAATCATCTTTTGGGGTGCTTCATAGTAGTCTCGAATAAATAAAAAATCTGCTTGCTTCGGTAAAGTGTAGGTAGGTGTGTGATGTTTCTTCTCATAGAAATTGCACACTGCATCCAGTAAGGCATCTAGCGTGGTGTGTCCTTGTAGAGTGCTTTCCACTTCTGATGGTACTAAGTACATGATAAGTTGGGTAAGATTTTTATCTAATACTTCCATGTTAATCATCTTTTGTACGTCCCTTCTCCACACTCTGATTTTTCTTTCAACATCTGGTGTTACTTGAGGTATCTTGAGTAGGAATCCATAGCCGGTGTTCTGGTCTGATCTGCCAAATCAGCTGCTGATTATCTCTTGGTATCTGTACTCAATGTTATAGTTTTCTTCATACTTGGTTGCTGCTGTTTAAAGAAGAACTTATATTCATGACCTGCGCGTGTCACTTTGATTGTGGTTTCTGGATCTGCCTTGATTGTCTTTTTTTCTTCTCTCTCATTTTCTTTCTTACAGAATTGTATTTGTGTTTATTCTTATGGTCTGATTTTGAGATAGCAATGATCTTTCCTTCGATATAATTTTATTTTTAAACTCTTTGTCATCATAAGAAATTTCTGAAGGTGTGGTAATTTTTCCAGGATTCTTTATTTAAAATCGCCTAATAGAATGTGCATATATGCATATTTAAACTATTAGTATGCTTAAATGTAAGTTTTCTTTCAGAAAATAGATATTGGTTTACATTTGTGTATATTGAGTCTACATGAAGGGCATTTACACTACATAAGGATTTTTATCTAGCATAAATTCAAGTTATTCCTATGCTTCAATCTAATTCCCTTGCACACTCGCTATCAATTAAAATGCTATCTTTGCCCAGCCACTATTTATATGATATAACATGTTCTTTTATATAGTACACTCTATACCAAATGATACTCTAGTACTCTCTTTTCGCTCTTTTTGTATTTCTTATCTTCTTTGTATATTATTTGTTAAACACTTCCCTTCCCTATCAGTGTATGCATGGTTCTCTAGAATGTGCTGCTTTTCTGATTTTCCTGTGCTTTATCCTTTTTTTACAAATAATATCCATTCTTTTTTATATTTACATGTACTGTATGGAAGAGATATTTTTTGCAAATGTAGAAAAGTAAAGAAAAGTAGAGATGTATATTGGCCTAGAAGAGAAAAAGAAAATAGGCACAAAATAGGACAGAAGCAATTGGATATAATATTATCATTTATTTTCTTGAATGTGTCAACATCTAGAGCCATTGGGTGACTTCTGGAAATTAATCCGCATCTGGGCATTACAAATATAATTGATGCATGCGTATATTTCTTATTGGTACTGCAACAGAGTCCGCCTAACTATTCTATTTGAAGAGTTGCCACCTAAAGACACAAACAAAACAACCAGAATAAATGACTAAATATACTACTATTTCTAATAAACAGTCACAAACACAAGAGAGTTAACATAAACACCCAGGTTTTATTTTTAATTCTATGGAATTCTAACTACTTCACTCCTCATCAAAGAAATTCAACCAAAAAGACTAGCCAAATATAAAAAGATGCAGCTTTATCTCAGACAAAAGATAGAAAGATAGACATGGCTCTTCTTAGAATAAATATTCATACAGTTAAACTACTATATTCACTGCACGCTGCTCTGTCTATCTCTTTTCCCTTTGACCTAGGATGTCCTACACCTAATACGCATTGTTGTACACAGAGGATACCTTAATATATTTTTAATATAATGCAATCCACTTTTTATTTTATTTATGGGGGATAAAGAGAAAGAAGGTAAAGCATCTCCAGTATTAGATAAAGTATTCTCACCAAAGATTGATGAGTCATTATACTCTAGACAGATATATGTAATGGGTAATGAAGCCATGAAGAGAATGCTTTCTTCGCATGTACTTGTGCTTGGCTTAAGGAATGCAGGCTTAGAGTTAGTTAAAAACATTGTATTGGCAGGCATTAAGACTGTCTCCATATATGATCCAACTCCCTTGCAGGCTGAGTATTTAAGCACATTATTCTACTGCACTGAGTCAGACATAGGGGACCGAATTGACAAATCAGCGGAGTACAAGCTGAAGGAGCTTAACACAAATGTAAAGATACAGATATTGCAAGAATTGCCAAGTGATGAAGACCTGCGGCAGTATAGCGCAGTTATTCTCAACGACCATTCAATTGCACATCAAATTCAGGTGAATGAGGTGTGCAGGCAATACAGCGTGCCCTTCATAGCAGTGCAGTGTAGGGGGCTTTTCTTCCAGATATTTTGTGACTTTGGGGATGCCTTTGTTACAATGGATACAAACGGAGAGGCGCCTTATATTGGGACGATTAAGTCAGTCACACCCACAGGAATAGTAAGCCTAGTGGAGGAAGAGAGGCACTCCTTGGAGGATGGAGATACAATTCAGATTAAAAGCAAAAATGCAACGTATACAGTTACAGACACAAAAGCCTTCACTTTTTCATTAGAAAGATATTCAGGTGAAGATCTTCTTGGTCAGACATTTGAGCAAATAAAACAGAAAAAGGTAATCTCATGCAAATCGCTCAAAGAGTCAATTGCGCATCCAGAAATCCAGTCGGAAGACAAGATCTCTCACCTGCTCCACACGTGCTTTACGTTTGAGGGGGAAACATCCTCACATGACGAGACTATTAATGCGTATTTGCAGAAATATCCAACAGAAATAGAAAACGTCCCAATTATCACAGAGTTCTTCAGACAGCCAAAGACTACAATTGCACCCATTGCATCTGTTGCAGGAGGAATTGCAGCACACGAGGTACTCAAGGCATGCAGCAGCAAGTTCACACCCCTCCACCAATTCATGTACTACAGCGCTCTGGAGCTCCTTCCACCATTGAAGAGTGCCAAGGAGGCAGAGCAAAAGAGCCATGCGTCTGAAGGTGAAAACAATGCTAGTAATAGCCCAGCTAAAGCAACTAGGTATACTCCTCTTCTGCAAATATTTGGAGAGAGTGCAGTGCAGACTCTTTTTAAGGCTGGTATATTCATAGTTGGAGCAGGTGCTATAGGATGCGAGCACATCAAGAACATCTCTATGCTGGGGGTGGGCCAGAATGGGTCAATTGCAATAACAGACATGGATGCAATTGAAAGGTCAAATTTAAATAGACAGTTCCTCTTTAGGCCACATGATATTTCAAATATGAAGTCTGTTGTGGCAGCCAGAGAGGCAGAGGCCTTAAACCCAACCATCCACAATAGAATCATTCAGTCATACACAAGTAAGGTAGGGAAGGAAACAGAGTGCATCTTTAACGATGAATTCTTTGGGAAGACAAACCTAATCCTAAATGCACTTGATAATGTTGAGGCCAGGCTGTACATTGACAATAGATCAGTGTACCACAAGGTGGCTGTGATTGATTCAGGCACTCTTGGGTCAAAGGGCCATACCCAGGCGATTATCCCACATGTAACAGAGCACTACGGGAACAGCAATGATCCACAGGAGAAATCCATTCCTCTTTGCACCATAAGAAACTTCCCCTACCTGCCAGTGCATTGCGTAGAATGGGCTCTTGCTGACTTCAAGACACTTTTCTTTGAAAGAATAATTGAAGCAAAAAGGTCGATTTCAGAAGCTGGAGTGGATGCGCTTTCTGAGGCAGCATGTGATCTCATAAACAATATCCCAATGTCACCCAAGGAGGCAGCTGGATATGCTGTGCGCCTGTTTGTTGAGCGGTTTATTGTGGGGCCAATGAAACTCTGTGAGTCATTCCCCCGAGACCACATAACAGAGGAAGGAACACCGTTCTGGGTGCCCCCAAAGAAGATGCCCCGTGCTGAAGCCCTTTCTTTAACAGATCCATGGCACATGGGATACATCAGAAGTACATATGACCTGGTGCTTCGAACATTCTCTGTTGAAGGCAGCCTGTCATTTGAAGGGGCCTTGCTGGAATACTTCCAAGGGAAAAATACGTCCAGTAGTGCAGAAGAAGGCAATACCCCAGATATTTCTCAAATTAAAAATGAAGATGTATCTAGAGTCGTGGACAAGCTGCGCACTGAAATGATGGGCCGCGCAGACCCTGCAAGAGACACTTCTGGGGTTGATCTCTCCTCTATAAAGCTAGAAGAAGAAGAGTTTGAAAAGGACTCAGAAGTGAATGGCCATGTGGAGTACGTGGCGTGCGCCTCAAATATTCGAGCTAGAATGTATGGAATAGACACATTAGACCGCTTGGAAGTAAAGAGAATATCCGGCAGGATTATCCCAGCAATTGCAACTACAACTGCAGTGGTCTCTGGGCTAGCAGTCATTGAAGGAATGAAGTACCTTCTGCACCATAAAGCAGAAGAAGCCAATTCAGAAGACTCCCGCCTAGATATATACCGGAACACTTTTGTCTCGCTTGCTCTTCCTCTGGTCATGAGCAGTGAGCCCATCCAGCCCGTGAAAGAGAAAGTGCCTCTCCCAGCAGGCGAGATCACGGTTGGCCCATGGGACGTGATTGAGATGCAGGATGCACCTCTCTCTGAAATAATGAAGACCCTAGGAAACCAGTGGGGCGTAGAAATACACACAGTAATGAGTGACTTAACTGTTTTATACTGCTCTTTCTACAATGTAGCCAAATTCAAGGAGAATTTAGACAAAAAGCCGTCCCAAATTCTCTATCCCTCCGGTGTGCCAATGGGTGTGCAGTCTGTTAGAGTAGACATGGTAGTGGAGGGAGAGGATGGAAATGACTTACCCGTCCCATTCGTAAAGGTGTTGTTTAAAGGACAAGGCACCTCATAAACCATCTTACAAGGATATATGCTACGTATCTAGCACACTGTTCAATAAATACGAAACATCTACTCTCTTTCACACCAATATATTCACTATCCATGGACTATGCAAAGAAGCACCATATATTAGTCATTACTCTATCCCATATGAACTATATCTCATACGTAAATTCTCTAAATCTCTACCAAATATAACCAAGAATTATTACACATAGTGTATTAAGTTATGTCACATATTATGACTAATTACAACACAAATATAACTAAGAATTATTACACATAATGTATTAAGTTATGTCTAATTAGCCATAATTTATTCCATTAATATAAATATATATTTTTTTTGTTCCCATATGGATATCCTAGAAGAGACAGAGAAGACAACCAGATTAAACGGGAATAAAGAAGAAAACACAAAAGTGCTCATAGATATGATAGACCTAACAGAAACAACATCCCATGCATTGGAAATAATCCATAAAATGAGTAAAAAAAAGGGAAACTTCAAAGAAGCCCTTAATAAAATGATACTCCATGCATATAACAAGTACATGCACTTAAGCACAACAGAAATCCAGCAAGATTCATATAAAAACCCAATATACTTAGATATAAATATGATTAGGCCTAATACATCAATGGATAACCATATTATAAGCGTATTAGGCAGCAGTCTAGACGTAGATATAAGTGGGTATGCAGAAGAATTGGATAAGTCAGGGTATAACCAGATTATATCCCAGCCACAGACAGATTTAACAAAAAATAACCAAACCACAGGTAAATCTGACACCACAGAAAGTGAATTCCTTAAATTCCTTAAGAGCCTTCTGAAAATAGTCGAGGGTTCGATTCACATGGAATACTTAAGGCTCTTTATTTCGGATGCAATTAAGCAAATATTCCTCTCCGAAAATAATACGACTGCATGTCTTAACACTCTGTATGCCATAAATCCAGAAACATTCTCATCGTTGAATATTCGTGACATACTTACATTTCAGTTAGAACAAATGAGGATTGCCATTTTGAGCAATAATTTAATTAAGGCAGAAAATATCTTAAAAAGAATCTCAATTAAAAATATAAAAAATAACGGATTATTCAGTTATTTCCTAAATAGGATAATATTCATATATTCCCATTATGGTAACTATTTAGAACTCTCACATATTTTTAATTACCTAAAGAATAATGAGATTTTTGACTTCCTCACACGGCAGCAACTAATTACACTCTCCATGCTCTATGCCATCCTGAGCCTAGACAAGGAATTAGTCCCAGCCAGGCTTATGATCCATAATATAATCAGTTGTAAATTATCAGATAATAATGATTACCAAATTGGGAAATATTTCATTAATAATATTTTAATTAACATTAATTTTGATATTATCATAAAAAGAGTCATAAGCCTAGGTGTCCACTACTTTTTGCACTTCCTAAAATACGTTAAATATAATATTATACTGTACAATATTAACGTAATAAGTTTCCACTACAGTAAAATAAGAATCTCACAGGCCGCAGAAATAACAGGCACACAGAAGCACGAGATATTAATAATCCTGCAGGAAATGATACGTAATAGAACTGTATATGGGAATATTGTAGAGAACATGGATATTGTTGAATTTGAAAATAAAAAAGAAATGGAAGTTGGAGGAGTCGAACTTGCAAGTGAAAAGGTCCGGGAGAGACTTAATGAGATAGGAATTACTTTGGATAAAACTAAAGATAACCTAGGGGGAGTTGAACTTGCGGCTAGAATTAGGGAGTGCCCAGGGGTTGACTCTATTGAGGCATGGAGCAGAAGGATTGAAGCATGCTTGGATGGAATTATAAAGATAAATCATAGCATGAATGGTATATGAGATGAATAAAGTCATTTGTTTAGCTTTTTATTATATTTTATAGATGGGGATTAAGTCTTGTCATTTTGGGCATAAGTTGTGAACTATGTGTAATATATTTTGGTAAAGTGTATTAAGTCTTGTACTAAGTGTAAATAGTCTTGATAGATTTATAAAAAGTGGATTAAATATTGACATATTTGGATTATGTTCTGCACTAAGTGGAAATAGTCCTGTCACCCTCTGTATAATGTGGAAATAGTCCTGTCACCCTCTGTATAATGTGTAAATAGTCCTGTCATATTTACCATTACTTTTTCAACACAGTCCATAAGTTCTGCCACTTCTATCATTATTTATTCCACTAGTGCTATAAGTCCTGCATATCCCCACTAATTACAACACAAATCCATTACTTTTTCCAACCACACCATAAGTCCTGTCATATATTACACAATATATTCCACTAGTGCCATATATTCTGCATATAATGACACAACTTTTTCCTAAATATTTTCATGGATATAATCATTAGGGTGACTGAGTCCGCATACAACAGCAAGACAAATCTGCAACCAGAAATAGCCAGAATCCTAGCCAGAAAGAGACCAGGCACATACGTAATAGACATATCACATGATAATAGACTAATTACAACGGACCCAAATATATTTGATGATAATATACAAGGGGGTACCACAGGAATGTATCTGCCGCCTGAATACTTCACAGATAACCCAGATATAAGACCCAGGGACCCAGATAATGATGAATTGCAGCCACCAGGTAGGGATACAGGATGGGAAAAGAGAAAGTGGAGGGATGAGTTTATATAAGCCATAAGTCTTGGATATTTTGGCATGACTTATGGCACTAGTGGATTAAGTCTTGATATAATTGACAGGACTTAATATGTGGGTGTAATAAGTAATGAATATGTATTGTATTTAATCATATATGACAAGACTTATGGATAGTGTGGAATAAGTAATGAATAAATTGACAAGACTATTTCCACATCATACAAGACTTAATACACTCTGTACAGAACTTAATCCGCTTTGACAAGACTTAATCCCACTATATACAATACATTCCATCTATAATACAATATACAATACATTCCATCTATAATACAATATAAAATATACATTCCATCTATAAAACTATTAATCCTTTATTATTTTCTATCCTCATTAATCCATCTTATTATTATTTGGGTTTCCATTATTATAGCACCATAAACCCATGGCTAGTTAGACAGAACATATTACGCAAGTGACAAGATATATTACGCAAGGACAAGACTATTTCCACTTTGACAGGACATATTACGCGAGTGACAAGACTATTTCCACTTAGTGCATAATTTAATCCACTTTTTATAAACTTGACAAGACTTAATCCTAATCACCAGAATATATTCCCAGTAGTACAAGACTTAATCCTATGCTCATTCTTCACTCTCTTTAATGCCCATTATTGAAGTGATATTTTAATCCATTCGCATTCTTGTATCTCTTCCCGCACCCAGGCACATCACAAGCATATGGCTTCTCACTCTCCATTCCACCCCCAGTGTGTCCCTTGCTCATGTGATACTTCAACCCATAAGCAGATGTATATTTCTTATTGCACCCAATATGAGTGCACTTAAAGGGTCTCTTTTTATCTTCATCTTCATAATGCGTCTCCCCCATCATTTCCACCTCCGCATCCATATCAAAGTCACGGACTACAATGGGTGGCAGTAATACACCAAGTGATAATGACTCAGACTGTAATATAGTATTATAAAAGGCAGTTGGCTTAGAATAGTCATATGTTAATGTGTTATCATTAAATACAACAGTAGGTACTTGTACTATATCTGTATGTGTATCACCACCGTACCACTTTACGTATTGTTTTCCTTTCTTTTCTGTTGAAATGAACTTATAATGTGACTGTTCATAGTGTGAGACTAAGTCATGCAGTGTTGGTAATGAAATACCACAGCATTGGTAGTTGCTGTCTAATTGGTCATCTTGCAGTTTATCTTTGAAGGTGAATGGGGATGGGGATTGTGTTGTATCGATGGGTGTTGGTATTTTAAGTGATATATCTGTGTCTGTTACGGATGATTCTAGTGCTTTATCAATTGATTCGTATTCTAATGGGATTGGTCTTCTTTTTTCTCTTTCTTTGTTCTCTTTGTTCATATTTTACTCCTTCTGAATTTATTTAAATAAATATGAATGATGAAAGGAGGTGGGGGCAGGGGTATTGTAGGAATATGAATAAGGGGAATATATTAATATTATGTAATATTGGGAATAGATTATGGTAGAAGGGGAATAAGTCGTGTAATATGTGTAATAAATTGTGTACTATGTGGAATAAATTGTGACTAATTGGGAATAAGTCTTGTCATTTTTGGGATTGGATGGATTAATTCTTGACTAATTGGGAATATATTATGACATGGTGGAATAAATTATGGATGGAGGGGAAATAGTCTTGTTTAAATTATAGAAAGTGGATTAAGTCTTGACACTGCGTAATAAGTCTTGATAAAGTGGATTAAGTTCTGATAAAGTGCGTAATAAGTTCTGACACATTTTATAAACGTGGAAATAGTCTTACCCAGAATACTACCAAAACATATTACACATAGTATATTAAGTTCTGTCATATTCACTATAGCTTATTACCCATAGTGTACTATATTCTGTCATAAAATATGACTAATTACAGCATAAATATGACCACGACATATTACACACAATATATTAAGTTCTGTCATATTCACCATGACTTATGCCATTATAAATTATAAATAGTAAAATATTTTATTTATTCCATGGACAATGAACAGAGAAGAGAAAAAGACAAACAAAAATTATTCTTAATTAACGAAGAAATAAAAATCTTAGAAAAAGAAAAAGAAATGGATACGAATTTTATGATAGAAATCCAAGATAAAAAAGAAATTAAAAAAAGAATAAAACAAAAATCAAAAACAGTCTCAGTTAATGATAAAACAAAAAATAACAGTAAATTAATTAATAATCAGGTGATTAATTCATTAAATTCATTAATTTTTGAATTAATTAATTTACCGCTAGAATATATTTTAATTAACTCTAATAAGATGGTTCTGACAGAAGAATGGAAGGTGTCCCAGCTGGAAAAGGAAGTGGTGAAGAATCAAAAATACGTTATGGATTTAATTAGCAAAAAACTATTCTTAGAGGAAAAAACTGTAGGGATATTTCCAAATGTGGAAATTGCCAAAAGAGGAATAACAAAAAGCAATCAAATCAAAAGAAACACCCTGAAAGAGCTAATTAGTAAAATATCCGGGAAACCAGATTATTTCCCAATAAAGAGTAATCAAAATGTTCCTATAAAACAAAACAACAACCAGGATCCTGACCGTTATAAAAATATTCTTAACTTATTCTCATTAATGCGTGCGAATAAGAGCAAAATCCGTTATAAAATCCAAAGCAAAAAGTTTCAAAACCAAAATCACTCTTCTCACAATATTTTCATTGAGAAAAACAAAGACGGAATACCTGAACTAATTAAATATAAGAATAATAAGGCATTAGTTAATGAAGAGAAAAACAGAAAGCAAGGAAAAAATAATAATAACACAGGATAACGTATTTATAATGAATTATATAAAGTGGATTAAGTCTTGTCAGTTTTGGGATAGGGCGGATTAAGTCTTGGTGAAGTGGATTAAGTCTTGGTGAAGTGGATTAAGTTCTGTACAGATGGAAATAGTCTTGTCAAAGTGGATTAAGTCTTGTCATTTTCGGGATAGGGCGGATTAAGTCTTGTCCGATTTATAAAAAGTAGAATAAATTATGTACTAAGTGGAATAGATTGTGGTTATTTTATAATATCATGGGAATACGTTATAGCATAATAAGGTGTAATAAGTCTTCGGGTTATATTATGGATTAAATTACTATAATTATAGTGTATATGCCATAATATATTTATAGTATGTATACTGTGCTATAATTAGTCATATTTAGTATATGTGTGTGCTATAGTTAGTGCATATATGCTATAATTTGCCATATTTCAGCAGAATTGGCCATGTCCCGTTATAATTAGTAACACTTCAATATATGTGGTGTATATTGTGTTATAATTAGTATATACCCCATATACTTATACTCTCCATGTAATAGTGCACTTTTAATGATAATGGTATCCCCCCCTTGTAGCACTAAAGTACTATAATCATATATTCCATTGTACTCCTAATGCATATTAATAAAATACTTCCCCTATTTGTTCCCCTGTACTCCTATCTCCTATCCCCTACTGCATATATAATAATTATAACACAGGACTGTATGAATAATTATATACTTAATGAAATAATTGAATCCGGCACTACAAGCACAGTATATAAAGCACACAATGTACTGAATAATAAAGTGGTTGCAATTAAGATAATAAACAGGAATAAGATAGGAATAGAAAAGAAGGTGCAAAGAGAGAATAGAATACTAAGAGAAGTACTAATATCTTATCTACTATCACATCCTAATATATTGAAGTTGGAAGAGTTCAAATACACCAAGGACCACTTCTACTTAATATTCAAGTACATCAAGGGAAACCAGTTGCTTAACGAAATAATTAAATATAAAGTACTCTCGGAGGATAAAGCAAGAAAGTACTTTATACAGATACTTGATGCACTAAATTATATCCACAATAATAATATAGTGCATAGGGATATAAAGATAGAGAATATATTGATAGATCAGAACGATAATGCAATATTAATTGACTTTGGACTATCCAATATATACGAGCAAAATAAGTACTTGAATACATTCTGTGGGTCATTATACTTTGCAGCCCCTGAGTTATTGTCTGGGCATAACTACATTGGTCCAGAAGTGGATGTGTATAGCTTGGGGGTTGTATTGTATGTCATGGTGGTTGGGTGTGTGCCTTATGATGACAAGAACATAAGTAACCTATACAATAAGATAATGAATAATAAGGTAAGAATGGATGGAGTAAGTGACAAGCTGCGTGTCCTGTTGTGTGGTATGCTTGATAAGAATGGGGGTAATAGGATGAGTATCCGGAAGATATACGAAAGTGAGTGGGTTAAGGAAGGCTTATCTGAGTTTGGTCTAATGGGTGATCCAAGAGTAGAATTAGCTAATACTGTGGCTAATGTGGTGACTAGTACTGTTGCTAGTGTAGTAACTAGCACTGTGGCTGGTGCTGTGGCTACTGGTGAAGTAGTGAATAGCGTAGATGCAGTGATGCCTAAGAATACAATAATGCCGCATACCCATGGAATAAAAGACACCAATGCAGTGCCCAGTATAATACAGTCTACTAAACAGAGTAGTCGGCCCAAGAAGAAGACAAATAATCCATACAACCACAGTAGACCAATGACTACTGCAATACCGAATAAGAAAAGCATACCCAACAATACTGCAGAAGTACCACGGCCTGTGAATGTGCCCATGGGCAACCCACTTCCTATGGCAGTGAACAGTGGGGTGGCGTCTGCTGCTCCTGTTATAATTAACAGAAATAATGACATGGACGAAAAGGTCTATGACTACATTAACTTCTTGTTTGGAGGACAGTTTAAACAAGCAGATGGTTCTTATAATAGAAGCATATACAACATATACAAACTATTTAATAAGATCAGGATAACACATAATAAGAATAGGATGGATGCCATAATAGAGTTTATATCAGAAGAGAAGGTAAAGGTAAATAGGTCATTGGTAAAATATCTGAATGGGTACAAGATAAAAAAGAACGTTCTGTTGTGTTCTTTAGATAAAGTAATTAATGAGCTGGGTATACGGTTTATTATAAGTTCTGGTAAGTACTTTTGCCAGCTAGGGGATGATAGCTTTATCCTGGTGGTTGGCCAGAACATGATTACACAAAGGGTTTCATTTGAGGTGAAGAGGGTGAAAACTAAAGAGAGTATACTATCCAAGATGAAAATGAAGATGAAAAATTGGAAGAAAAAGGATGAGGATAATATCAAGCATATTAAGGATGTCATTAAGGGTAAGTTGAATGATATAATATCTGCGGATAAGATAAAGTAATAAATTAATTGAGTAGATCTTTTGTGGTTATGGTGCTACTATGCTGTAAGAATGTTCATGTGTTAATGGAGCCTGGATTCGTTTGGTGTATTATATTGCTGTGGGTGTGGTTTGTGTGGGATAGTGGTATACAGCAGCGTGGGCTTATTTCAATCCTTTCATGCACTTTTTATTCGCATATAAAAATAAAGTCTATTACACTTGGCGCATAAATATAAAAAGTAGAAAGGTTTATTTCTGATAAAAAAAGAGAAGAGAACAGGAAAATCAGAAAAGTAGCATATTCCAGAGAACCAAATGCGCATTGTTTAGACGGAGAATGGCTTGACATGTAGAACAAGCAGATTGTGAGTGATATAAAAAGAATCGATTCTCTTTGTGAGAGCTCTTTATTATGGGTTTATACATATTCTTCTTTTAAAGAAGTTTATGTGCTAGTTATTTTTACTAACTGCTATGTAATATACAAGAGAATATGCAAAATGCAGCACATGGAAAATACAAAAAAATACGACTTCAAACATATAGACTTATCAGCGCGCTGCCATAAGACATCCGCAGCCACATACTAACAAAATTCGGGTTATAAGCACACTTTATTTCAGACTAGCACTTTCAGACTAGTATGAGACAATACTCCCTTTGGATGTATAATAATATCTATAAAGTGTTTTCTATACAACCAATGCGTAGATGTAACGTTCTCAATTAGTCTCATAGATCTTTCTGCAGGATACTATTTGGTAGCTATTATTATTGTACAGAGGTAATAAAAATCGCTGTGTCATTGGATATATATTAAGTCGATATTTCTGCCTTTAGCAGAGAATGTAGTACAGAGTTTTATATGAAGCAGCTGTGCAGAGCCCCTTATTCAAATATAGAAAATATTAAATCCCCTTAATGGAATAGAGCGGCATCTTTTTGAAGTTCTCCTTGAGACATGTATTTTTCTTTTCTAATTGGCAGCCTCCTTGCATAGGAGATGTTTTAATAAATTATTCTTCAAGTAGAAAACTATGTGCATATAAGCAATAAGACTTTCTTTAGCTATGGCTTAAAAGTAAATTTAAAAGGCTATAGCTATGCAGAAGCGATAAACAAAAAGGCACTAGACTTCTTACGCGCAGATGAGGCTGTAGAAAACATTCGGGTTATATGTACTTATATTAAATGCATATATTCTGTGCTTCCAAATCATTTAGACATTAATAGGATATTTATGCATATTTGTATGAAATAATACAAAATAAAATCAGCATGTAAAAAACAATTGCAATGACAGAAAGAGGGCAATGTGCCAGCAAGGTGATAGTAGTTTAGAATAAATAGAGTTGTTGACAGGAGAGTTTTATTTGCATATTTTTGCAGAAGCCTGTATGTACTGCGGCTGTTTGTCTTTGTACTTGGGATTTCTTATTGTTGAAATGTGCCACTATTTTAATATTCTCATATGATCATATAGCGTCTTTCTGATTGGTAGATTTTCTGGAATTATTTACCTTTGTGTAAGAGATATCATGGGATCTGGTTTGAGAAGTGTGCATTTTGCCATAACAGCCTTGAAAATATCTACGCTTATTTCTTCTTTTTACTTATCAGCAAGTATTTAATTAAAAAAATTCTTATAGAAATTAAGATATGTATAACAAAAGCGAACAAAGGGCACATGCCTATTTATACAGCAAGAGGTTTAAACCTCCAATGGGATGTAGTGCATCTTCTAAATATTGTAGATTTAAAGGCAATAGAAACACCTATATAGTGCTATTTACGAATATATTTTGTATAGTTGCCTTTTTGGCGTTGCAACAGGTGACTTTTGCAGCAATGAAAATTAGCGAGGTGGACGAGGTGATGAAAGAAGTGGTGTATACGAGCGGAACGACAGAGTGGACGGTTAAACCCAATGGGCCGGTTAGCCCGATCATGTTTTATCTACGTGACAAAAACATTGATGCTTTTTCAATTCGACTTATTTCCCCTAACATAAATCTATATTATAGTATGCTAGACAAAAATAGCAATACATGCTTCAAAAGAAATTCAGCCAAAGACAGCGTATATTTAAAGGATAAAGATGGAAAAAAAGTGCTAAAAGAGATCATAGACCACTATAGTGCGCTGCTTGACATGTTTCCCTCACCCGAAAACAAAATAAGCATCTTCCCTAAAGAAGGCTGCACAGACTCTTTTACTCTATTCTTGAAGAGCGATCCTGTGAAAAAATATGCCAACACAATTCTTGCAGCACTTCTTCTTATGGCGGAGAAAATAGATGTGCCGCTGTCACTTGAGGAAGTTGATGGGCGGCTGGAAAAGCTTGTATGGAAGGGCGGGGCAGATTGTAGTGAGCACTTTTCTCTTGATATGTTTATGGATTCTTGCCAGTATTTATACAGCAAGAACTGCAAGAGGCTAAGACGTAATAAGAAATATCAAGAGAAGGCAGTAAACACTATTCAGTATTTCATTGGCCTAAAGCAGGCTGAAGTATTCTTGCATGAAATGGAGGTAAAAAGCATATATAGCATTGAGCACTGGATAGATGATATTTTAGGCAGGGAGAGCTGGCTTATACAGTTATATATCATCTTCTATATAGAAACCCCAGAAGATGCAAAAAACTTCAACAGAACACTATACATAATGCTGGATAGATGCATAGAACTAAATAAAGAGAAGAATGTAGACATGGAAAGTAGGCGAGCCACGAAGTTTTTTAAGAGGTGTTTTGCTCGGAGCGATAGAGATTCAGAAACAGTTATCTATTGGGAAAATTTAAAAGAACTAAAGAGAATTACTACACCTATAAAAAACGTTAAATTGCTTCCCTTTACAGATCCCGCAATGTTCCCTATTAAAAAGCGAGCTATGTTGCATTTGTATAGGAATATCTATTTTTCACAGGATGTGTTCTTGACCGATCTGGAGTCTGCCTTGCATGGAATATTTTGCTGCTTTGCATATGACTCAAATAGCGATGTGTATCGAGTTGACCACATCCCAAATGTATTAGAAGAGGTGAAGAACTTCTTCCCCATGCCTTTCGACTACTTTAAGTATGTTTATGATAGGCCATACAATGCAAATTATAGTTCTTCTAGCCATAATCTTTTTTCATCCAATCCAGACAGTGTAGCTCCAGGAAAGAAAACACCCGAAGGTGTTTATCCCCAATGGAAAAAAATGATTAAGGATATAAAGATTAAGGATATAGAATACATGTCCAAGAATAGTAAGATTATCAAGTCAGGCCTTCTCAACATGCTTACTATAATTGTAACACTTGCAGGAAGATATAATGGAGAAGACAAGAAGAAAATACAAGACTTTAGAAATAAAGTAAAAGGTATGGAGAATGCCATTACCAATGCCATGCCACTGGATCTTCTAACTGATTTAGAGACTTATATATCGAATTTGTTTACATCTCTTTCCAGAGACTGTGTGGCATGCAGAAGCATGCCAATATGGTATGAAGACCCTCTGTATCTTGGGGAAAAAAGACAAGTATTTGTAAAATTCATAGTACTTGGAGAATACAAAGCCAAAAGCGCATCGGATTTGTGTGGGAATTTAGAAATATATTATGCACACGATAGACAGGCAAAGCCTATAATAGTTCACTTAATGAATGTTAAAACTGCCTACCTAGAGCTCGGCATGCCGATTATAAAGCTATGTATAACAAATGAAAAAGAGCGCCACTTGAGAAATAGCATAGATAAAATACCGCTTGATAATATGGTTTGCTATTGTATTTTTGCATATGCCAGAAACATAAAACAGTATATCACAGATAGTATAATACTTGATTTGTATATGCGCAAATTTGAAAATAATGGTGTCTCACAGATGAGGCTTGCCTGCATAACCGCTCAACCATACCAATATCTCAGCACGCAATCCTATACTATAATTGAGTTTGTCAAAAATAATTCATGCCGAGGCATATTGCTAATAGAGGGATTTAACTATTCTGATCTGCGCAGTTTAGGCAATTTAATAATACTTAATAGATTAAATAACTTAGATGCCCAGTTACTTTTGATTATTTGCATAGGCTGCAGAAAATCGCATGTGCAAAACAGCTTGAAAAGTATAGAGAAAGTCTCCCGAAAATATACTGGAGTGTATCGAGATGATATATCTGAACATACCATAGCAGAAACAGTTAAATGTCTGGTAAAGAAAGGCCTCTATGTGGACAGTGCAAATGTAATAGCAGCGTATACCCAGATATTTGCTCATCGTGATGCAAAATGCGCAAGTAAAATATTCAAACTGCTATCTTATAGTGTGAAATCAAAAGTATCTGTTTATTTTAAATAGTCTGTAGAGGAATCCAAAAATAATGCTAATGTGCATAGCAATAATATAGATGGATTGGTAAATAAGTGGTGTGCAAAAATCGATACCTCTTTTTAGACTCTATACAGGCACAGCAAAATCTGAACAAAAGCAGCAGCGAAGCATATTTTAATCAGATGAATAAAAACTATTTGTTTAGCAAGATATTATCCTATTGTGCTACTATTTCTGAGCTAGGAACCTTTTGCCTATATGGCACATCACTTTGTGTGTAATCTACGTACTGAAGTCTTCTTAAAGCACTATTTCTACTTATATTGGGTCTAGCCACTTGTTTAAACTTCGTACTGCTATATAAGAAAGTTGAAAACATTTAACAGACCAGAATAGGAGCAAGGAATTTGGATAATATTTAACTTACCCTTCTGGATGCATTTCTAGAGACAGCAAACATAAAAGTGTTTCGTATGCGTGCTTTTAGGTGCAGATGGCCTGACAGAATTCATTTAATTGATTATATAATTAACTGAGTAAGCAGGCCATGCCATGGTGGTAAATTGAAGGTTTTAAATAATTTAAGTTTTAAATAAACTGGCAGGTTTACTAACAGAGCTCTATAAGAAAGCATATTAGGCGATAAATGCAGCGCAGCCTTGTAGTCACTGCATATATAGCTTAATTTTGCTGTATATAAATTGAATGATTAAGCTAACTGCTGCTTCAGAAGATATTTGCCTAGATACAACAAGCCTACATCGGTGCTTTTAGTGAATATTTACCTGAAATACTTTTATTTTGCAAGCGGAACACTTTAGAAATTGATAAGTCTGTGCCTGTTGGCTGCAGAACCAGCTGAACGTATATCTTGTATTTATTCCGAGTTTCAAAGCAAGTAATAACCTGCTTGTGGCCACCTACCTATAATAGGATTATTCATCAGTAACCATATGAATACCACTTTCTGAGAAGGCTGAAAGACAGCCGGACCATTGCATAATAAAGACACAGCAAATAACTAGTATGCAATATCTTCTGCATACTCAGTTGTCCATAAGGAAAGATTATCCCGTAATAACTGCATAATAAGAGTAGAATCCTTGTAGCTTTCCTCGGTTAATGAGTCCAGCTCGGAAATTGCTTCGTCAAATGCCTTCTTGCCCATTTCTATTGCTCGAGTTCTTTCGTTCAGTATTTCAAAGCAAAAGACAGAATAGTTTAAATATAGCCCTAGGCGGGTTGGATTTGTTGGCGGCAGGCTTGCATTGGCTATTTCCATTGCACTCTGGTATGCATCGTGCGCCTGCTGAGATACCTCTACTAGATATCCCTCCGTTGCTATTTCTGCCTTGTACCTAAGATAGTCGCCTTTCATTTTTAGGAAAAACACTTGCGAGTCCTTTGCAGTGTCTTGGACCAAGTACGAGTCTAGTAATGAGAGTAGGTCATCGCAGATATCATTCAATTCCCTCTCTACTGTCTTAATATAATCCATGACTATCTGCACGTTCTTCTCGCTCGCTGCGTCATTTGAATTTTGCTCTGCCAATTTGCACTCCTGTAAGGATTTGCTGAGTATTCTCCAGGACGTCCTTCTTACACCCACTTGGTTTTTGTATGCCACGGAAAGCATATTCCTCTCCTCTATGCCGATGCTTTTTCCCATGGAACTAGCATACTTGACTGCTGCCTTCATGCACTCTACCATCTGCTTGAACCTCTCTGCTTTTTCACTTAGTTTTGCCCTGTACACACACTCTTCATAAGTTTCCATTCAATAAGTAAAAATTAATTTGCGCCGCGTATTTAAATGTTTAAGGATCTGGAGGAAATGAAAAAATCCGATGGCTCAACAAGAAACCTGGGAAAACGTCTGCGCAGTACCAATTTACTCTTGGGGATTATCACATCCGTATACGGAAACCTGGATATAGGAAAGCCGTATAGACTGCGATCCCTCAATCTATTTGAGTTTCTGAGCCGATTTTATCATTTAACTCACGTTGGGCTTCTGCTTACAACTGTCACTCTGTGCATGGGCCTTGTACACAAAAGCAACTCCTGCCCTGGGCAGTCTAGTCCCAGAGGTTCTTTTCTGCTATATAACATATATCTGTATATGCTGGCTCTTACCATTGCTGTAGAAACATTCATTCCAGTTACATTCTGGGTGCTCTGGCATATTGATAAGTCTCTTGTTGTAAATACAGCATCATACGTTGGAAATGATAGCATTTCTTTCTTCTTCAACTTGTGCATGCACGGGCTGCCGACTATCTTTCTTCTTGTAGAATTTTTCTGCATTGAGTTTTTCAATACCCCCGGGCACTATGCCTTGATATTCGGGTTCTTCATAGGATATTTACTTACAATGTATTTATGCTATGTAGTAAATGGATACTGGCCATATGGAGTGGTTACCATGGTAAGCGGAGTCAATAGAATTGGCTTTTTTGCTGTTTGTTTCCTTTCCATATGCTTTATGTACTATTCTCTCATAGTTTTAAATAGAATTATCTGGAGGAAGAAAAAAGAGTTTTCCAGCAGAGGCGCAACTGGAGAAAGTGACCCAAGTGCCAAGAAAAGGTGACTTATAGACACACAGAGTAATAAAAGTTAATTATCTGTGATATTTGCGGCATCTAATTCTTCGATTGTTCATATTCAAAAACCTAATAAACTGTAAATATACGCGTTAGGACCAGCCAAACAGTACTAAGCATAGTTGAGCTATATCTAGATTGATTAAGAACTAGAGTATATGCTGCTTCTATAAATAAAAAATACAAATAGCACACTTCGTTATTAAGCATAGACTAAAAAGGCAAGTGCCAGAACTACACAAATAGCTGTATATGTTCTATGTGTTTAACGTACAAAAATAGACAAAATGTCGCAATATAACCCGAAACTCTGCATGACAGTTCTATTGTGTATTTGGCTTTGTTTGTCTATCATAAGATTATGAGATATGAATATATTCTTATAAACACAGATACATGCTAATAAGAAAACTTTACATTTTTCATTTTATTTTTGCATGGAAACGCACCAATCAAATAGAAAACTTTCTAACCATTTATCTTTGATAAATTCTGTAGCATCTGGGGTGGGGATAGCTACTACTGTATATGGGAATTTGGATGTCGCATGCAACAACTACTTTAATGTGGATCTGGCTATTAACCCAAAGAAGTTCTTCTTTGTGACAAACTCAACGCTTCTGTTCAGTTTTTTTGCATTTTGCATGTCGATTACTGTGCCGCATATTAGTAATAATAAGATGCACACTCTGTCAGCCCATCTTACATCTACTATTTTGACAGCCGAACTCTTAATTTCCATTATCTTTTGGCCCATATTCCGGTACAACCCAAATCTAGTCTTTCCAAAGTCATCTATATACGGGCCTAGGAGGATTTCCATGTTTGCCAATCTGTGCATGCATGCATTTCCTTGTGTGCTTCTATTTATTACATACATTGCAAATAAGGCCACACATAAACCATCTATTGCATGGAGTGCTTTGTACATATCATACATTGTTACGATATCATATATATATTACTATACTTATGGACACTGGAGATACAGAATAATGGACAAGATATCTAACTATGTCCCTCTGTTCTTCCTATTCCTTGGTGTTCTATTCTGGATAACACATAAAAAGCTGTACTGGATAAAAGTAAAAGTGTACAGCCACTATCAAATAGACAAATGGTAAAAGAGGTCTATCACAAAGCCATCACATGCCTAGAAATAGCTAAATATTGCTCAGAGCGTAGAAATGGCAGTTTGGCATGCTAGAAAACTATTCTACTATTATAGATGGGGTATAAGCCCTCGAAATTACAATATACAGAGTGTATTAGGAGAATCCTTCTACACACAAAATGGCCTTGTTTAGGATATGTTACTTGAGAGCTTTCTTGGAGTATTTCTTCTATGTGCAGTACCGCACTTTTAGAATTTTTAGCACTGGAGTTTATAGTAGATTCTTATGGTTAAGAAGCTTATTTTTTTGCTTAAATGTTCCTGCAGCTAACTATAAAAGTTGCGCAGAGAACTTTCATTTAACATAGTCAAAAGGTCGAATAGATAAATCTGAAACAACTCTTAATTATATGGCTTTCTTATAAATAAAACCTGTTGTATTTTAGTGATTAATTGGATGATTCATAAAAGAAGTTGTTGGTGCTTAAAAAGTATGTATACACGCATCACATAATTTGAATTTAATGGGCTCTGAGATTAATGTCAGAAATTCGCGGCAGTTTGATAGACTTTCCAAGATAGTTAGTGAGGAAGAGAAAGCACAGCAAGAAGATAGATGGAAGAGCACAAAGAGGTGGCTGGTCGACAATAAGCATTGCATTACCACTGCAGTGCTTCTACTTATCTGCTTGGGCTTGAATTTGGATAAAAATATGAATCCAAACTCGTTTCTCCCCTGCAAGTTTTTTAGCATTACACTACTGAAGTATGGCATACTTGCAAATCTAAACTTGCTCACAACAATAATAACACTTTTCTTCTCGCTACTTCATAAAAGCCTTATTGAGAATATGTATCTTACAACATTAATAATTTCAACGATTAATGGTATTTCTAATAGTCTGGATCGCAGCATGCGGTTCTTTCTTGCAAATAAAGATACAAAGGAAGCGTGGTATACCGGAATTATTCAGTCTCTGTACAAAACGCTATCTGAATACACAACTAATGAAGAAAGAGCTGACCAGATCACAGGGGTTATAGAAAACTCTGTAATCTTTTCTTTAGAAAAGGCCCGGATTATCTTAATATGGATAAGCCTGTTCTTTAATGCTATATCGCTATTTTCTTATATTTACTTCTCTTTCTATGGAATCGGTCTTATTATTGGAAATTTTCATCTTCTTCCAGTATATACAAGCTATACATATAACATTATCATGCGTGTTATTCCGTTCATTGCTATTATATATGATCGGATTTCATTTACGCGTAGAAAAAACAACATTTACTACAGTAACTACATGTACTACATGTCACTAGTTATGTATGTGCTTGTTTTGGTAGTAATTAACATTATAGCAAAGCTATCTGAAAACATCTGGCTATATAGTTTCTTTGATAACATTTCTATATCTGTTTTTTCGCTGTATGCGGTGCCTGGCATTATTACAGCAGCAATCTCTTTTTTCATCATTTTTCTGGTTAATTTGCTTTATAAAGGAAGGATAGTTGCTATTTATGATAATATAATGCAAAACGGAATTGAGGCATATTGCAAAAACTCGGTTGGGGTTATCAACACAATGCTAAGCATTCTATGTGCTTGCATAGTTATGCTGTGCATGTACAAGCTGTCTTTTTTACTATGTGTATTCACCCCAGGAGCTCTAGCAGCCTTTGGCATAAAAAGCTTTGATACTGTAAAACTCTAAAGCTCTGAAAAGACATTTCCTTTTCTTGTATAGTGAGCATATATTATAAAAGTCCACCATAAAGTATTTATAGGAAAAGAGGATTCGCAGTAGTGTATTATAACATATATGTGGTAAGAATAAACTGGTCTGGTCAGCAGATGTCTTTTTTCTTATGTCTTTCTCATTTTTGCAGAACTCTATTGTTTTTGTGCTCTTTTCTCTGCCTTTGTAGTTTTTATGACACTGGTCTTCCATTCAAGAATGCTTTTCATGATAGAGTGCTCTTTATGAAAATGTACTACTACTATCACGATATTTTTTTCATATACAACCCATAGTACGCCATGGCTGGCCTTTTTAATTGGAGAAATACGAACTGCTTCACACCAATCCCTTATTTCTTCTACTAGTTTATGTGCTATTTTTAAATCATACTTTTTTATGTGTAAGTAGACTATTGCATATAATATAACGATATATACAACAAGGAAGACAGATAAAACAAATAGTTTATCTGAATAATAAAGTTACTATAGTAAAGACTATAGAATCATCTTCTTAATGTGCTTGAAAGTATTTCTTTCTTCCCAACTTAAGTCTTCTAGGCAGACTTTGTTACTTCTAACTCTATTATATATGTATCTCAGAGATATTACTTAAGAGAAAAATACCGCGTGCTTTCTGTGAAAAATTGAAAATACAAAATGTGTTCATTATTATAGTTATACTTAGAGACTTTAATTTTTCTATTTTCTTAAGAAACTCAGAAAATAATGAGAAACAGAATTATAGAGCAACTACATAGAAATTTAGTAACACATACAGTTTATTTAGCATACTTGTTTTTATTTGTTGAGACTTTATTCTAAATGGATGGATAAAACATATCCATATGGCAAGCCATGTCTAGATTAGAATTTGCACTCAAGTATAAAGATTCAGTACATGCAGAACAAGAGATGCAAGTGCGCATATCTTCAGATTGAATCATCAAGAAAAAGGCCAGTACCAATCAATATAATCTCTTACAGTGTTCACTACTCTTTCATATAAGCTAGGTTTCTTTCCTACTAGTGTGAAATATCTAAGCACTCTATTGTATTTTTTAACACTTTTACTGTCGCTTTCTATACACAGCAGATCTTTCTCTTTTTCTAAAACACTCAGAACTGTATTCAAATAACCATAATATGGGATTAGATTAGGATTGTTTCTATCGAACAGATAATCAGAGTGGATAAAGCCATACATCATACTAATAAGCTCGGATGAAGGCATACTCGTTGTGCATGCGTTGACAAACCAGATTATGTAGACAACGTTATGAGCTTTAGTGTCTTCCTTATTAGTATGTATTTCAAGTGTAGATCTGATCTGCATAAACTGTGTTATTGATCCTTTCTCCAGTATAAGATTGAATATTCTTTTGGTCATTGAACTCTCTACTAGCAGTTGGCATCTATTCTTAAATCCAATAGGCTGTATTATGTAGTTAATTAAGCATTTAACTGCAAGAGACGCAGATTCCTGTTTGAGTATATATTCATACGCATTAAATAAATTAAATAGAGTAATTTCTGTTTCTGGTAGATACTGCTCTGGCTTAAATCCAAGCTTTGGGTAATATTTCTGCCACTTGGAGTGAAAGAAAAAAGGCGTTATGGTTTGGTGGCGTGTATCTGGGTCATAGAGTGCAATGCTGCTTAGAATATTGGAAGTAAAGCGTATTGCAGGATGATTTAAGCTTAGATCCTTATCTTCAGAGTAAGCTATAAATTGCATTATAATGAAAGGCTTGCAGTCAGACTCCGCAAGTTTTCCTAATAAAAATACTTTAGAAATATTATTGTACCCACTGTTTAAAATTCTCTCTATATTTTCTTTTAAAACATATCCAATATTGAGACTGTTGCCTTTCATCTTCTCTGCTTCCACAGAAATATACTGATTAACGATGTATGCAGTATAGCAGTTTAGGCCGCTGTACACGCTTTTAATTTTGTTGTACTCTTCTTCAATATATATAGAGGTTGGGTACGATGGTGGAAGAAGCATAAGACTAGAATGGCGGCTTCTTAAGCATGCGGATATTCCATTATCTTTGTGGTTAACAGTATAGACAATGTTAATATCTGCAAAAACATCAATTTTTTCATCCGACCTCTTGCCAATTGCCATTTCGTAGCACTTTACTCTTAGAGACTTATTATAAGACAGAGACCTAAGAATATGTTCTATCTTATGTTGAATATAAGCCTTCTGATTGGGCTCAATCCTGCCTGTGTTGATTATAGTTTTTATGCACTTGTTCATTTCCAGTGCGTCTTCACTCTGGCCTGTTATTTCTGCAATGGCCAAAAAGACATTTGCAATACTCGTTAGAAGTTCATTTTTGCAATCCTTATAGACAATATCATCATTTTTCAGGCATGCGATAACTCTACTCCAGTCTAAGTGCATCTCAAAGTTAGTAGTTTCAGTTGGTTTAGGATACTTTTCAAAGAAGTCTCTTAGCTCTTTACTTATTCCTGCCCCCATGTGGCTGGTTTGGTACTTTCCGGTGTCTGGATTATATGCCAGGCAGCAGAATATACCCAAAACAACTATTTCAGTACAGTTACTATAGTATAGTGCTTGGTTTTCTTCAAAGCCAGACTTATCCAGCTTGCAATGCGGCACTCGAGTATACTGCGGCAGTTGACTGGCGTTATAGAAAGGAAACGTCATGTTCTTGTCAATGGTCATTGAAAGGCTACAGAACGATTCAATGTACTTTATATTTTCGCCAAGTGCATCTTTTGACAGAAAGAGCTCATCGAATATTCTACCCATTTTACCTTTCTTCTTAGTCTGCTCTGGGTTCTCATTTTCAACTACTTGGTCAACCAGTAATTCATGCACTGCATTCACAAAGTCCTTGTAACTCTCTGCTGTGTCAATGAACTCATATATGTACGTTTGTATAAGGAAGGCTGCATTGTTCAAAAATTCCCCGCTGTCAAACTCGTTCTTAGTGGTTGGCATTGCAAATTCGCCCCCTTTCTTTAGCAGCGGATTGTCTCTGCACCGCAGAAAGAAGTTGACAATTTCACCTATCGCGCTTTGGCAAATATCCTCTTTATACTCCTTAGTAAATGGATCTATACCTGGCATATGCATTTCTACATTTATAAACTCTTTCTCCTTGCATGTCTTACTTTTTATCACGAGCTTTTTTTTCTTTCCTGCATGATCTACCGCTATTTTAATATCGACTCCTTCTGAGAGCAGCAGCAGCGCAGCAAGAATGTACTTTGTATCTTTCTTGACGTGTTCTGCTCTTAGGAAGCTTGTGATCATATTGGGCGTACCTCCCTCAATTGACAGATTTCCATCTGCAGACGGAAACATTTTTATAAGCTGAGTGTAATATGCACTAAGATACTTGCCAGAGGCACTGTTTGTATCTAAGTCACTATGGAACTTGTCATTGACAGGCTTTCTTATAAATGTATAGTCCTGTCTATACTGACTTCCCATCTTATTTTCCTCCATAGAATAGTTTGTATCTATTTCGGGAGAATAAAACCGTTTGTTGTGCATGTATCCGTTGCGCTGCCCAATATACCCACGCAGCAGATTTAGTGGTCCGGCTGGGTTAATGATCACGTCTTGCTTCTTGCCAATATACGTTTCTTGGGCTTTCTTTATGTCTTCCACTGACACTCTAGCAAAGATGCTTTGCACCATTATTATATTCATAAGTATTCTGTGGATCATTGATTTCAACGTAAAAAAAGATTTTCTTTAGCCAATATATTCGAGTTATATTCCATTAAGGAGGCACTCCTTTTCTCCTAATTAGAAGTGAAAAGTAACCATTGGATGTTTTTTCTCATCTTAGCTATGGACCATGGAAATATAAAAGTTCTAAATATTTATAGATCTTTACTTTAGTGAGCTGGGTTTAAGATAATTTGTACCATGCCACTGATTAGTGGCTTATTAGATAGTTATGGCTAGACGACGATAAATAAATTATAACCTGTTTAGTATAATCATTTCTGTATGCTCTGCATATAATCTGATCATATACATGTGATTAGCAACAGAAAAAGATATATATCAGCATTGCTGGCTTAGAAAAGAGAGTCTGCACTCTTAGAGCAGGTACCCCATGTTATTCAATATTGAATGCTAGAAAATACCATAAAATAGGTCATACGAAAATTTATTCTAAAGATATCTTTATCTTGTATTTTAATTCTATCACCATGATCTTATTTAATCTCTAGATGATATAGATGATATAAAGTATGCTAGCAATCTATTATAGTTGTTTACACTTTTGTAGTCATCCTCTGAGCATAGAACACTCCTTTTTACTTTTAAAACATATATAATTGCATCTAGCATTACTTCATCGTATAGCCCTGATTTGAAGTTATCTTTAGTATTCAAAATATCAAAGTTGATAAAGCTGTAAGCCATTCTAAAAAACTCGGGAGTGCATCTGTCATTATGTTCACATGCAGAAATAAACCAGGGAATGTATATTGAGTTAAGAACATTCAGATCCTTTTTGTGCTTTGTTGCTTCAAGTGTAGAGTGAATATCTGCTAAGTAGCTTATTTTGTTTTTATACATCATATGAATAAACACTTTTCTAACTTCTGAGAAGTGTAATAATGCATAATGAATATTTCTATTATCCATAGTTAGTTCAAGATAGTTGCACAGTGCTTTGACTGCAAGAGTGATAGAGTCGTATTTTAATATCAGCCTATATATATAGGAAATATCAAGAGAGTTAATGATGTTTCGATCTGTAAAATTGGAAATATTATATGCAAGCTTTGGATAGTATTCCTTCCATCTAGAATGAAAGAAGAAGAACCGTATTAGTTTAAATAGGGTGGCAGGATCATTGAGTGAAACACTTCCCAAGATGTTTGAAGTCCAGCGAGTTAGAGGATTTTCCTTTCCTACGTCATTTTCTATGGTATAGATTAAAAAACTCTCCATAATATGGGCTTTATGTTTAATATCTATGAGCTTTCCAAGCAAGAATATTTTACATATGTTCTCAGAGCCATTTTTAATAATTTCAGTCACTTTTTCTTCAAAGTTACTTGAGACCTCATAAGCTGAAAGTCGTAAAGCATTCAATTCCATCTCAATGTAATGAGCAACAATCCATCCTGTATAGCCTTTCATATCACTGTAAACATTTCCTACTCCTTCATAGCTGTTTTGAATATCTTCTGAGTTAGATTGTGATAATTTAAGAAGAGTAAGACTTGCATGCCCTTTTTCTACATCCAAAGAAATTCCATTTTCTGCATCATCAGAAGTATAGCAAATGCTAATTTCAGAGAAAAGATCTGGTTTGCCATTTGACCTCACTTCAAGCCTCATCTTTTTGCAGTTTACAACAACATCATCATTCTGTGACAGAGATCTAATGATTGATTGAATCTTATTTTCAATATAATCTTTCTCATCTGAATCTAATTTTCGTGTTTTGCATGCAGATTCTATATACTGAACTAGCTCCAGTATGTCTGCCTTCTGTCCTGTTATTTCTGAAATTGCCAGAAATATATTTGCAATTCCAGAGCGAAGTTCGTTCCTTTCCTGTTTATAGTCGATCTCATCGTTATTCAAACAAGCAACAACTTTACTCCAATCCCTATGCATTTCAAAGTCTGTGGTTTCAGTAGGCATAGAGTACTTTTTAAAGAATTCCCTGCATTCTTTACTAATTTCTTCTCCCATGTGGCTGGTTTGGTACTTTCCGGTGTCTGGATTATATGCCAGGCAGCAGAATATCCCTAGAAGGGTTGCCTCTACGCAGTTGCTGTAGTATAATGCTTGGTTTTCTTCAAAGCCAGATTTATCCAGCTTGCAACGCGGCACTCGAGTATACTGCGGCAGCTGACTAGAATTGTAGAATGGAAATTTGGCATCTGCATTTGTGGTCTGGATAAGGTCACAGAAAGATGCAATGTACTTTATACTTTCACCATGTGCATCTTTTGGTAGGAAGAAATTATTGAATATTCGGTCCTTCTTCCCTTTCTTCTTAGTATCATTATCTGGGTTGCTTTTTTCAGTTATTTGATCAACCAGTAATTCATGCACTGCATTCACAAAATCTATATAGCTTTCTACGGTGTCAATAAACTCGTATATGTACGTTTGTATAAGGAACCCCGGGTTATTCAGAAATTTCCCGCTCTCAAACTCTTCTTTGGTAGTTGGCATTGCAAATTCGCCCCCTTTCTTTAGCAGTAAATTATCTCTGCACTGCATATAGAACTTAATAATTCCTGTTGCTTCACTTTGGTAAATATCATCTTTATACTCCTTAGTAACTGGGTCTATGCCTTCCATATGCATTTCTATATTCACAAACTCTCTGTCCTTGCATGTCTTACTTTTTATCACCAGCTTATTTTTCTTTCCTGCATGGTCTACCGCTATTTTGATGTCAACGCCCTCTGAAAGAAGAAGAAGTGAAGCAAGAATGTACTTAGCATCTTTTTTAACATGATCTGCTCTTAGGAAGTTTGTAAGTGCATTTGGCCTTCCTGCCTCAATCGAAAGATTTCCATCCGCAGACGGAAACATTTTTATAAGTTGAGTGTAATATGCACTAAGATACTTGCCAGAGGCACTGCTTGTATCCAAATCTTTGTAAAATTCGTCATTGACAGGTATTCTTGTAAAATCATACTCTTGTTCATCTGCACTAGATGCTACTTTTTCTTTCATAGAATAGTTTATATCTATCTCAGGAGAATAAAACCGTTTGTTGTGCATGTATCCGTTGCGCTGTCCAATATATCCACGCAATAAATTTAGTGGTCCGGCCGGATTAATAATCACGTCTTGCTTCTTGCCATGCAAAGTCTCGCTCACTGTCTTTATGTCTTCCACTGATACTCTAGCAAAGATGCTTTGCATCATCATTATATTCATAAGTATCCTGCTGATCATTGATTTCAAAGTAAAAAAAGATTTTTTCCTTAACTTGTATAGCTCAGGTTATACCAATAGCATCAGTTATTTAGATGTATAAATATTTCACTTTTTCTACTTATTCATAGACACTTGTATACAATTGTCCAGTAATCCAAGCCAGTTTTCTCTTAAAATACTTTCTCATTGATTTATCCAACATGCAACTGGCAAATCATATTCTTTGAGCATAGAAATGCTTATATTTAAGTTGTTTCTTCTATAGAGCAGAGTGAAAAATAGCAGGTATGTCGTGCTATGGGCTCTCACTACGAATAATAATTGGATCGTATTATTATTGTAGTATAGGAAGATCATAGACTAGAAATGTGCTTGTAGATGGCCTGTGTATCAAGAAATGAATAAAAAGTTTAGAGATGTAGGTCAATGATTCAAGAAAACCACATCTGTAGTTATATCACGTGCTGTAGCTCTTCAGGATACAATTTTAAAGTATGAAATTATAAATCTGCAAGATATATATATATATTTAATTCATGCATAAAATAAAGCCTCTAATACGGCAAATTTTTACTTCTTTTTTCCTAAGACTAGCCTACTGCTATAACTAGAATTACAAAGAATGCACAATTGTGTATACACCGCATATAGTTTCTTGTTGATTCTGACTTCAAGTGCAGAGCTCTATTGATTAGAACCTAAAAACATCTCTTTCTTTATACTCTATGCCATATACATGTTAATATCAGTTTTTTTAAACTGCCAAACAAGATAGACCACAAACGCTATGTTTATCGAGCAAAACAAGGTGTATGTCATAGCACGGTATGTAAATATGCTTAATATACTTCTTTTTCTGGCATAGCTGTCAAATAGGCTTAGTATAAAAGATATTCCCCCAACAACGCATATAAATATTTTGAAGGCAGGCCATGCCAGAATAGCTGGATTTAAGTAGAACAGTATAATGCTTATCACGCCTATATATACCATGTTTATAAATATCTTATCGTATTCGTATTCTATCAAAGCAAGCGTGCTCTTCTTATAGTTCAGCAAATGCTTTTCTAAGTGTATGGCATTCACTAGGATGCTTATTATTAGTGCTGCTGTCGTATACCTGCCATCAGTTAGCAGGCTGCTTCTGCTTGTGTATTTACATATCAATAAACTATTTAGAAGAAGCGCAACACTTGCCCCTATGCCCACCGCAATACATATGCTGAATAGCATGTAGTATGCATAATAGAACATGATGCTATGCGCGCTAAGACTTGATAGCACAAGAAGCAAGTGCTCCTCCTTTTTTGATCTATCGTATATGTCTGCAGTAGCGTCCATCCTATTGCTAATTAGGCTTAGCACTGTATCGTATTCAAACTCATTGTATAGATAGTCATAAGATCTAGGATATTCTGTTCTTTTGCTGCTGGTAGAGTTCAGTTCTACTCCCTGTGAAGTGGCCTTTGCTTTTGGTTTTTCCGTCTGTATGTTTCCTATATAGTTTATTGCATGCTTTATATACATCTCTACAACTGCGTTGCACCAGCCCACCCTCTGCTCTGCCCCATTAATTCTTGCTATTCTTGCGTAATGATGATGCGCACTCCTGATATTGCATAGCACTGTATTTAGGTCATCCTCCCCTGCATGGCATGCCATTAATTTGTACAGTGTGTTTATTTCATTTATCATATAGCTGTGCACACCCACTCCCTCCATTTCGTTATATAACTCAGGAAATGGCATTATCGGAGTGTCCGCACACCTATATCTTTGCTTGACAACATTATACGCATGGTTTACCAGTGTGTATACTATGTTGTGTGCATACGTGGAAAGAGCCATGTGGTACAATACATCATAATTATCAAATAACATATTCTTTGATGCGACTACAAACTCTGCACCCGTGTTGACTTTACTGCTCTTTGAGCTGCTTTCAGTGACAGATGCATCTTTTTTTTCTTCGGGGGTATATAAGGCGAGTGCTTCATTTATGTACATAGTTATTCCATCTAGTATGCTCCTTGCGGTATTAACTGTATTTCTATCTGTTCTATACAGGTGAGTTAGGTATGCCCTATCTATGCTTTCTGTGTAGAGGTGCCCTTGAATTATACTAAGCAGTTTCTCATCCACACCTGGCAAGATTTCCTTTAGATTCAGATTCATTAGTATATAATAGTATAGAATTTGCGTGTCTTCTATATACTGTGCAGGGGCTAGTATCTCAGGCATGATTTGGTCATATATTCTCTTTCGGACTAGATCCTCTTTTTCTGCCATTTTTTGCCTGCTTCTGTGAATATATATATTCATATGTTTAATATCTAATTAGGCGAAAGAGGAATATTAAATAAATAATGCAATAAGACACGAAATATTCCTAGTGGAATGGTCCAGACAGAGCACCTGTGCGAAGAATATCAACTATATAGCATATATACTTAATAAACATGCGCGCCAAATGAGTAAGAGGAATGTTCTCTGTGTATGCAAAAAGAGGCATGCATATATGGCATCAGAGCTATGAATATAACTAAAATAAAAGACTTTTTTCTTAAAAGCTAAAATAACATATTTAAGCAGCTACTAGCATGCATGCGTATTATAAAGAAATAAAATTTCGTATGAAGAATGTGCAATAAAAATCCTTAAACTGGAAATCTGAAAAGAAGAAAATAAAAGTAGAAATCAGGCATTTCTATCTGTTACAAACTAAGAAAAATAAAGATGAAAATTGTTTAAACTACTACTATATAAAGCCATCAGAAGTGCTATCCTCTAGCATTCTATCTGCACTAATAAATGTAGTTTATCTTCGTAGATACTTTGAAAAGAGGACTTTCATGTAGTAGAGTCTGGATGCATAGGATATTTAAGGATCTATAAACAAAGAGAAGCCCTAAAATTCAGCTATAAAGGTTTCTATACCCAGAAGTAAGCGGCATATGTGCACTCAGATAATTAAAACCCATAGTGGCATGAGAGCAATAAAACTCAGTCTAGATATAAAAACTGGGCCAATAGCAAAATAAAAGCCTTTCATTTTTATATCCTAAAATGAAGAAAATTTAAGTTAAAAGTATAGCCTTCTGTAAATTATTTATAACTTTATTTAATAAAGCTGGAGTTCGGATTATTATTCGTACGATCTTACTTACATTCAGGGTATACACAGCACGCGCCTTCTGTCAGCGCTATGTATTGTATTTTATCTCAGTGTATTCCTTCCGTAGTGAGTCTAGCTCTTCTTTCTTGAAGACTCTATGGGTAGAGAGTGCTCTGCTTATTTTTTCTGGGAACTTTTTCTCTTCAATGCTGAATTTGTTCTTAATCTGCTTTCTACTCTTATCGGTGAATATCTTCTCTAAGAGAGTAAAGTCTGTGCCGCACAGAGAAAGCCCCTTGTAAAAGAGAATTGTTTCCTCCTTTGACCATCTGCTTTTGCTTGTAGCCCTTCCGTACGAAAAAGCAGTCATACGATCTTCTATGACATTCCGCTCTTCATTTTCTTTTGGACATCCACTGCTAATCACAACTTCCCCATCCACAATAATAAGACTGTCCTTCACCTCGCTTTCCTTTTCTTCTTTTTTCTTTCTTTGGTACCTCTTGCTTGCAGCAAAGTTTCTGTTTTCCAGAAAATGTGCAAGTGTTTGCTTTTCGTTCATTTTCATTTTCATTTTTATTTGCATTTTTATATTTAGCTGCAATTACAACGTATTTTTTAGAATATGCAGAGCAATTTGCATGCTTTTTACATACAGTGTGCACAGTATAGTGAAGCTTAAATCCAGCTACATAGAGAAAACCATTTATATATTAACAGTTGGAAAACGCATGCGCAGTAATTCACTGCTTCTTCAAGTTGTGCAGGCTAAATTGAATAAAAATAATTCTCTGCTGTGCTACTGGGTGTAAGTCCATAAATCTAGCATAAAGTATATTACTAAGACTAGGTTATGTAGAAGCATATGTACAAATAACAAGATAGTCCATGGAAGTATATAGATTCATGATGAGTGTGTCAGATTAAACACAGTGCATGCTGCACCACTGTATAAAAATATAAAAACCGCTGTATATGCATGCAACATAGCTTCAAATTTGCAGAGCCAGAATAGGTCAAGTAAATAGCTGTTGGCTTTAATTTAATGTTGAAGCTCGCACTAATGTGCAAGCTCTGTGAAGTATAAGATTTTAAACATAGAGAACTAGATATAGATATCACTAATTGTGTGCTCTACAACAAGTAGATTACACAGAAGGTTTTTGCGATATATAAATATGCCAATATTCAGAGCTGCTTTATTATTTTGTTATACCCTGTTTGTCCAGAACTTCTTCACTCTTTCCAGCATTACTTTAAGATATATTTCATCCCGGGAGAGTATTTCTGCCTCTAGCTCCAATCTGTCACTAGTAAAGTACCCTCGGGCCACTAGATTCAGACTCATTAGGTCTGTTAGTCTTCGAAACACACAGTCTTTTGAGACTTTTTTAAAGTGCGGGACATTTGCCACCCGTCTTTCAAACTCCTCAAATACGCTGCATAACGTGACTCTTTTTACTGTGGCAGCCATTAGAATAATTAGATGCACAGAGCTAAGCATCTTGTATGGATTTGGCTCCTGCACACCATAGAGGTACTTATAAAACTTAATAGACATACCTTCATACGAATTGTCCACCAAATACGCAGAGTGGACAAAGTCATCCAGCCCCTTCTGTATTGTGGCGAGATCAAGCACCACAGACTTGGCGCAGTACTCTTTTTCCTTTATTTTCAGAACCTCTAGAACACGGCTGAATATTTTGAAGTACTCCTTCTCGGTTAACTCCTTCACATACGCCTTGACTCCATCCATCCTGCTCACTATTCTTTTATCCAGCTTCATCATGTCGACGACTCTAGGAATCTGGAATATAAACTTGTTTTTCTGAATGCTCAAAGGAGACGTTCTCTCAAGTATTCGGTACAGAACAGACCGAGATGACTTAATGGAGGTGTGCGACAGATCCATGAGGTATATGTTGGCGGGGTCAAAAATAAGCTTCTTTTGGAGGATTTCTACCTGCATTGCTGCTGCGTTTGAGAGTATTTCTATAATGTGGTCTGATATTTTCTTTGGGCCGTATATCCATATCTTCTGGCTCTCCTCTGACTTCACGCGAAGAATGAGTGTCTCAATGAGAGAGATGTACCGGGTTTCTATTTCCTGGGTGTATGCCATGTTCAAGTACTCTGGGACTGTAGTCAGCCCTGCGAATGGATCCTCTGGAAGCACTTCGTCTGGTTTCGCTGCTTCAGCCACTTTTATTTTTTTAATGGGGCGTATAGTCATCGACACACGCAAAAAATTAAATAATTTATGTCATGAATAAATCGCGAATATCCCCGGGGCCAGCCAAGCCATTTGCAATAAAGCATACTAGCATGCGTTGCAGATGCTCACCGCATAAAAGCAATGTCTGCACTTACAACAAAGTCATGGTAGTGATATGTATCGCACATGGATGGATTTCTACGTAAATAGGCAAGTATTAGTAGATGGCATATGTTTATTGAACTAGCTTGCTCTCTTTTTTCAGCTGTTTACTGCTAGACGCCTCGCCAATGTATAGATCTCTATCCTCTCGCACAGCCTCGTCGTACTTTCTTCCTAGGTAGATTGTGGAGAACATCCACATTGTGCATACCATCAGAACGGAAACAACAAGCAGAGCTGCTGCGGTTCTGATGTCGTTTAAGTTAAGAAGACCTAATATGACAATTTGAACGTTTGATGAGAGAGACTTTCCAAGCTTACCGCAAACTCCGTCATAAACTCCCTTGAATCTGGCTTTGTACTCCTTTGGAATCTTGATACCAATGGCTTCCTTACCAATGTCGAATGCTGCGTACTTCATAATCTTTATGCAGTTGACTGCGTAGAATCCTACCTCAGACTCAAGCACTGGTCTTTCAACCCATCCAAGAGAAGTGAAGAGCTTCTTTCCGATTCTGTTCAGAAGGTTTTCTGCTTCCTTTCCAGTTACTGTCACGGAGGAGTTGGCCCACACAAGAGTAAGGAAGAAAAGAGCACTGAACAAACTGACTGCTGGGGTGATCACTCCTAGACTGTTCCATCCTCTCTTTTGAATTAATGACTTGACTGGAGACAGAAGAATCATAATGACCATAAGACCAATTGTTATTTGCTGCTTTCCTTGTACATAGACGACACTTGTCATGACATCTGTTCCCTGGGACTTGGAGGTGCTTCTCAGTGCAGACTTGAATGCGGCCTCGGTCAAGTTGGTGCATAGCCCATAGGCAAGCACTGTGATGGAAAGATGGAAGACAATAGGGGTCTTAAGCATAATCTTGAATCCGTCGATGATACCAATCTTTTCCTTGCTCTTTGCTCTTTGCTGTGCACCCTCTGACATAATGTAGATGGGGTATGGGATAATGTTCTTAACAAGATGTCTGTATGTGAAGACATTTACAGCGCACAGTGCTGACACAAAGGTGACAAATCCACTGATAATCTTTGTCTTGTGCTGGGGGAATGATGTAAGAACATAGTAGTTCAGCATCATAGATCCTCCGGAAGTCACTAATCCGAGATTGGCTGCAATAATGAATAGAGGGTAGAACCGCAGAGCCTGCTTCAGAGGGCAGATTTCGTTTGCAACTGCG
Source organism: Nematocida ausubeli (assembly GCF_000738915.1). Classification (NCBI taxonomy): domain Eukaryota; kingdom Fungi; phylum Microsporidia; genus Nematocida; species Nematocida ausubeli. The sequence continues at coordinate 349,426 of NW_026515636.1, forward strand.
AAGAACATGAGGGAAGCCATAATGTTACCCCAGAGCTCGGCAGAGATGTAGATGAGAGTTCCTGTCCAGAAGTTAATGGTAAGGAAGAATCCCTGCAAGAATGAAAGCCCGTTGATGAACATTTTCTTATCTGCGAAGATGTCGTGTATCCAGAACTTGTATGGCTCAATGTAGTTCATGCTTGGAAGCAGAATAAGAGCGTACACAAAGAAGAATATTCCGAATCCTGCATTGAAAACAAACATAAGTCTCTCAAGAGTGATTCCTCTTGCCAAAAGAAGCTGGAAAACAACTGCGAATCCCATGGTTACTCCCATGACTATGAATGATTTAAGATACTGAATTGAAGCGGGTAACATTCTATCTAATACAACTGCATCTTTTGTGTCTCTAAGAATGGAGTATGCAAGAACAATGCAGTAGTAAAGGAATGCCATAGTGAAGAACTTTGGGTACTCTACCTTTAAAACCTTGAAGAATCTGCTGCACTGGTCTGCCTGCTCCTCGTGTGCCTCTTCTGTGGGAAGGGACGAGTTTCTATAATAGTTGTTCAGTCCTGTTGTTTGCATGGGTTTTCAATAAAAATTTTAAATAAATACTTTGCAAAGCTTTTCAATCAGTGGAAAAAGTCTGCATTCTATATTAAAATTACTCCGATTCCAGGAGTATCAAATTTATTTTAGAAGTGAAGAATTGCACTTTCTATCCCCTTGCTGTGCTGTTTTGCTAGCTTATTTGTGGGAGCGTGTTTTAAACAGGAGAATTGCTTTGTGTGTTTATTTATGGGACTGGAATGGATGGCTCCAAAGCGCACACTGTATTAATTAATATGTTTTATGACATAGGGGCAAGCAAGGAGAATGCATAAAAATTAGCTTCTTTTTAATGCTTCCGCGTGTTACTGCTTAATTAAATAATAAATATGCAAGGCCGCGAGAAAGTCATAATTTCTTGCACTGCCCAAATAAAAGCAAATAAGTGTATAAATAAATAAGAATCTGAGCTATATCTGTGCTAATGTTTATCATGCCATCTATATCTTTTATTTCTCACCCAGTGCTTGGCACGGCTGCTGCAAGAGGCTAGAGAATAAGTACTAAGAAAATTTATAATTTGAAGGCCAAGGCTCTTCAACAGAGTAGACATATGCAGACTCACATGCAGGTAGCTACACGGGCCTGGAGGAGATTAGTCTGGTGCCAGCAGAGAAAAGAGGCTGGGACGGAGGGAAGCCCATCTTGAATAAACCAGAGCTCATTGGCAGCGGGCCTGCAGAGTATTTCTTCTATTTATTTTACGGGCTGTGCTTGGGCTATATTCACCCATTGGTTTTTTTAATTTTTTAATGAATACAGCGGCTTCGCTAGATAGACTTGCATATGAGCTGGCTGGTTCGCGCAGAACAGCCTTTTATCCAATTCTGGAAAAACATCTTAGAACCAAGGAACTACTTGAAAATAGCGTATCTCGAGTTCGTATATATGTCATGAAGATGTACTGCCTGTGTGCAGACGGGGACATTTCAATGGGCAGTTATATGTACAGCAAAATTAAGGGAGACCTTCATTTAATTGCTGGCTGCAATGTGGAAATGATAATGGCGCATGAGAGTCTGCTTATAGTCAACCAGATTGATGAGTTGATAGAACATAGGGACATTTTTAATTTCAAAAGCATATACAACTTTAACTTGTCTTTGCTCAAAAACAATCTGGAGGAGTGCAAAGATCTAAGCCTAAAACTGACAAAAACCCACCCAAGCTGTGCAATGGTCCTGCTGTTGAAGGGAACAGGCGAAATTCGCGGGCTGCAGCTTGAAATACTGAAGGTCTTGCTGAGGAAAGTAAGAGTAAGCAACTCTTTGATCTCTCTGCTGCTTGCAAAGGGCATTCCATACGCGTCTGTACTTCAGAAATATGTGCTAGACAACATTACAAAAAAAGAAAATGACATATCTTCTTTGCTGCTGCTTAAAGACCTTGTTCTTAGGGGGATTCCCATTGAAGAGTATGGGTACACAATTGACTCTCTCTTAGAGAAGTTGGATGACTGGGAGATATACGAATACTGCTTGGAGAATGATATTCAAATACAAAAAAAAGACAATAAGAGCATTAATTATCTCACGTACGAACTGTCACTTAGCATGGAACCAGAGAGAATACTTAGGTATGTGAGAACGAGCCACAACTTCAGCTTCTTATTCAAAAACATGGAAGGCATGGACGCAGCGCGGCGGGAAGAGCTCCTGCAGAGTGTAAAACATTCTGACCCACTGCGATTTTTATATTTAAACAATGCCAAGTTTGAGTTCTTTTCAAAGGAGGGCTGTCTGGAAATACGCGACTTCCGCTCTTATTTGAATAATATGACAGACCTAATATTTTTGGTTGGAATCTTGATTAAGGAAAAGAGAGATGAGGGCATAGTACAGGCTCTGCTAATTCTGCTAGTGAAGAGAAGTGATTTCCCCGGAAACCAATACATTACCATGCTAATATGCGGGCTTCTCAGATACTTGCTTGCATACGAGCTGTTTACTACTGAGTATGAGAAGCTAGATGTTCAGAATATTCAGCTAGAGAGCTTGTCGTATCTGTGGAGCGACTTACAGATTCTTTATGAGACATGGCTAAGAATAAAGCTGCCAGAAGATCTCACGGAAAGCTATTTAAGCAACCGCCTAATAGCAATTGGCAGCGCAAACACAAACATGTTTAATCTAACAGAGAGGGAGGAGTATTCTCAGCTGCTTGCCTTGCTTTCATACAGAGATCGACTTATAAACTCGCCGACGTATAAGCAGATAACAGAAGGAAAACTATATCCATTAGAAAAAACACCGAACATAGAGAAAATACTTATTTCTGAAAGCAGATATATTTTCGCGAAAGTCACTTCGCGTGCACAAAAGGGAAAGGGAAGCTCTGCTTTTGTGACTCTTGATAGCATTCCAGAATCACTGGACACGTGCAGCATTAGAAAGATATTCCAGGACTCACTGAATAAAATAAGCGCTTTTATGCCAGTGCCGCATGATGTCTCCAGTATTTTGGATAGAATTATACATTCGCAAGAAATAATATGGAATGCTTTGCAAAAGTCAGAGCAGATGAATTAGAAAATAGGCATAAATAGCATACAATATATGCTCTTAAGGCAAATAAAACAGTGAGCTGTGCATTGCTGTTAGAAGAGCTTGTTATGAAGAGATGATCTAATGAAGACTAGTTATTCTGGCTTTGGCTATTCATACTGAATGCAGAGCATTCTAAAAGAGAAGAATTTAGATGCAGATTGTATGTAAGAGATGGCTTAGATATTAAAAGATATACTTAAAGACAGAATAAAATGACTATGTGAATATTTCCTATATGTTTTACCATATTTCTGAATACACTGTGTATTTTCTGCCGTTTATACATGCAAGTATACTAGTAGCTCAGCATACATACATGCATTGGGTATATGCTACTGTCTTATAAAACCCACGTTAATCTGCAGCTCTTGTATGCAGAAATCTGCAAGAATCTACTTCTGTTTTCAATGCAGTCTCCTACATACAAAAATGAATATGTCTAAGAATAGTCAATGAGTAAAAAATCTAAATACAGTCAAAGGTAAATCCATGCTGTTATTATCAGGCCTATATTGATAAATAAAAGGATTAGCCTACTTGAATACACATTTTACATCTGCATCTTGTTGTACGTAGTGCCTACGAAGCATAATACAGCAACTTTATAATTATATTAGTCAACTGTGTCATGCAATATTTTCCTCTAATTTATATTCTGGAACTGAATGGTATTTTATTGCTCATTAAGAGCTGCATATAAAATAATATTTTTATAGCATACAGAGGTATGTATACCAACATAAAGGCACTGCATACTTTGCTTGAAAGAAACGAGATAGACAAAACAAGTCTCACAGCAGAAGACATTAAATATTTAAAGGATACACTGAACATCCTGGGCTACAATCTGAACAACTGGTATGACAGAAAGACTCTTGTGCTAACAGCACAGGTGACAGAAGGCCCAATTAAAGACTACGAGCTAATTGTGCTTGATATACTAGTGGGCCTCTTTGAGAAGGAGCAGGGCACACACCAAGAGGATATGAAGAACTGCACTGTGGCTAGAAATCTGGTGAAGTCCAATTGGCTGGTCATAGACACAAACGGATACATACAGCCATCAAAGAGAATTCTTTTTGAGAACACAGAAATTCTTTCTGAAAAAACCGGCATTGACATCTGCAGCATATGCGGAATACTTAATATGAAAGGGAATATACCGCATAAAGAGTGCAACCCCACCGAATACTAAATGTGCCCTTTTTGTTAGAGCCAGACTATATCTTTGTATAGAAAGAAGCATAGAAAATTTAGTAAGACACAGCTCAATAATTAGAGCCTGTTTAAGAAGTAAATAAATATATATAGATGATTTACATTGTAGAAGAACTAAGTATTAGGATATCCTAACTCTAGCGAAGTCTGCAAAATATGTAGGATGGACATACGTGAGATAAATATTTTTGCAATGTAAGCATATACTCAGTGCTTAATAGCGGCTAGCTTCCGAAGAAATAGAAATGTAGAGCCACTTCATAGTAGTTAGACAGCAGTAGAAACCCATAAAAACAGTAGCATGACATGCATAGCACTTTTAGGTTAAGGCCAGTCTTATACAGCAGGCAATAGCTGCATGCGCGTGACTTGTATGAAAGGTTTTTTATTTGGATGGATATACTTAGTCTCTAAAAATAAACAACAGGTAAGGCAAATAGTCATAAATGGCTAGTATATTTCCAATATACGAGTGTCATGTGATGAATAGCTCTTCTTTATTTCTCCAAGATCTTCTTCACCTCCTCTTGGCCCTTTTTCAGATAATTATTGTACTCCTTATTACACACACTTGGCACTTTAAGCGCTCTATATATTGCGAGCAAAACAATGCAAAGGCCCGCAATTATGCCCCCTGCAATGGCAAGTATGAATATATTGCAAATTGAATGAAGCACCATGCACACTAACACCACTGTACTAAACATTAGAAACACTCTTTGAAGGGAGAGACTTCTTGTTGCTTTCATATTAATAAAAATATGCACGGAGAATTGCTTAAACACTTTTATTGATTGGAATGAATTTTAGGTTATATCTTCTCAGCTATATCAACTAGAAAAGCGTCAATCTCATCAGTAGTTGATCTTTTTACTTTCCCGTCTGGAGTGAAGATGCACAGTTCTACATTGGTTGCCAGATAGTCTGCCCCAAGCGCTTCTGATAAAGAAATCAAGGCGGTGTGGATGGCCTCGGTCTCTGTCTGCTGCGGGGTATATATCTTTTCTAATTTTTTCATCATTAGAGTGCCTCCCTCTCCAAAGGCAACCGCCTTATATGGAAGCAGAGTGCCTGATGTATCTGTGTAGTATATCATAGGCACGCCTTTATCATACCCAACAACAGCGAGAAAAACCGCAGGAAGCCTTCTTGAGTCTTCTTGCGTCTGCAGCTGCCACTGATCAGCTATCTCTCGAGCCAGAATGTCTGGAGTGGGGACATATCCCAAGTCATGGAGCAGATCCACTGCAGTTTCAGAAAGAATCGTTGTTGTTCTCTGCACATCCATAAGATACCCGCTAAGCACAGCCACTACGCCAGGAAGAATACTCACAAAACTGGAAATATAGTCAGGGTCCATAAGTTTCTCTGGAAGCCTTTTAGATGCAGCCATGACCATACAAGAAGTGCTTCCAACTGCAACACACGACATGCCTTTTTTTGCTGCTTCTAGAGCGTATTCTACTTGGTATAGAGTTCCTTCTTTGCTGAAGTTATTGCCAATTCTTTCATTAGACATAAATTAAAAAGTGTGCATGGGTATTAATATATGGAGGCACGCTGGATTTCTTAAAGAAATGACAGCGGCAGAAGCCATGTCCATTCTTGGAGTCTTTGCCCTAAAAAGGTCTAGCATAGACACAAACTACAGAATGCTTGTTCGGGCAAACCATCCAGACTCAGGCGGAAGCGATTACTTATCCCAGAAGGTAAATGAAGCACGGGAGTTGCTATTAAGAAACATGAAGTAGAAGCAAACACCAAAGAGAGTGCCTTTGCAGGCATACTTTGTTCTACAGACATATATATATATGCAAATGGCTTTTAGTTGTTCAAAGTAAGTTTAAGCAGCTATAAAGGAAACGATGCTAACAAAAACATGCCACTCAAATGCCCAAAATAATAGAAAATCTCAGATGTTTTAATCTGCATATTACATTTGCCTTTCTACCTGCAATAAAACTCAATCTGTTTAGCTCACTATACAATTGTTTTTACAATGTGCTGTGCCAGCGCAATAAAACTAGACACATGTGTTTCTTTCAGCGGTCTGGCTTTTTTATTATTTGGATTGGTGGCTTTTTCTAGAAGCATGCACTCTTTTTAGAATTGATACTATAGAAGTAACTTGACAGAATGGACTAATGCTCTTTACCCTCTAGAACTCTTTAAAATGTATTAATAATCGACTCTACACATATTGCACAAACAGAAATCAACATATATCAATAGCACAGATATTTATATTTTCTGAATACTGTACTTACAGAATTGGCACTAATTGCTTACTGGAGTTGTAATGCAAGTAGTAATTTAATACAACGATGGAATGTGATGATAAGGAGAGGCAGCACATTTTATAAATTACAGTCTTATAATGGCAATAGATTTGAGAGTGAGAACATTTATTGAACTCTTGTGAATATCCTTGAATATGGCTCCTTTTGTAAGCTTTTCTTGACAGTCTCCTTTTTTATTGAGTAAAGCAGCATCTTGTATTATGACTAAATTGTATTTGCATGCTTTCAATCATGCTATTAAAATGACTCCATTTTGGATAGCACTGTTACTTCCAAAGGCTTCAAAAAACTGGAACTACCGTTATAAAACTATATGAGCATGCAGGAATATTATTAAAAATGCATAGTTACATTTATGAGAGAGTAACACATGAAGCCCTCTTTTATTATAAAAGCAAAGCATTATACAGATATTTGTGGTGTTTTGGAAAAATCTATAATAAAGGCACACCTATGTCAATGGCCTCTAGCACGTCCTTAAGAAGTCTACACACCATATTGTGCCAAGAGCCTCTCAAATCACTAAAGCGCTATTCGGGTTATGCCTATAATTAAAGTCACTCTGTGCGATCTATAGTCTCTATAAGCATCTGTCTTTGATAGTCTCTTGTCTAAACTACAGGCAAATAATATGCAATACTATATATGCATATACAGGCACTTACGCCGATGTGGCATGTAGAATGGAGAATTGCTTACTAAATAGGCACTACCGCAGGCTCTGCTCTTATGCTTGGCTGTGTGTTTGGTGATGGCTGTACCATTATTAGCTTTATAACTGTTTTATGCTGTGGGTTGGCATTTGGCAAGCTGAGTGGCATGTTATGCATCTGCTCATTGGAAGCGCCTGGCTTTATGGGCTCTATGGCAGCAGATGAAGCAGAGAGTAGCTGTGGCAAGAAATTTCCAGCTCGCGGGGTTAGTGTACTTTTCTGAATTAGCTCCTGCTCTGTTTCTTTTCTCAACTTGGGCACTTGTTGAATCTCCTTTCCATCCCTTCCCACAAGAACAAACTGAATCGGTATCTTTGGAGTTGGTTTGCCATCGAGTCCAGCTATTCCAGGATACACTAGCTCAATTGTATTATACATCTCGCTTTGCTGCGCGCCTGCAGTCGTTGCATTCTTACTTTCTATAGGGCTAGGGGCTGGTGCTGCAGCAGCAGGACCCATCTGTGCGTCTGCTGGCTGCTTTTCTATAAGGGGCGGCTGGCTTGGCGCAGCTGTGGTCCTGGTGCTTGTAACTATTGGGCCATTGTTGCTGTTACCTTCTGCAGGTAGAACACTATTTTTGGGCTGCGCTGTTTCCTCTTTGTCTAGTATCTTCAGCTGCCCAAATATTGCAGACAGATATATGGTTGTCTCTGTTTTCAGCTTGTACACGCCAAGGTGGGTGTACTCTGGTGCATTAATAATGTTCTCTCTGTGTGTTTCAGACTTAATCCACTCCTCAAATATGTCCATGCCCTCTTTTTCTTTGCTTATGCTCTTTCCTATGTTTTCTCCCATTGCTATAGGCTTGTATCCATGCTTCTCAGCCAGATCCCACAGCACCTCTGTTTTATTTATTAGCTCTTTTGACCCAGCAAGGAACTCTGTTCTGTCTCTGGCTATTTCAATCAGGGGGTCTATTACTTTCAGCTCTCGCAAGTTGTATTTCTTTCTGCTTTCTTGTATGGCGTCAATGACATTCTGGGCTACGTCGCACAGCACTAGTGGAAAAAGAACTATTATGCCTATTTTCATACATCCAAATACTCCTATACACATTATATACCTCGATGAAACACTCTATAGATATTAAATAATAAATGTCCCTGTGGCATGAAACTCCAAAGTATGAACGGGAAGCGATTAACACAGGTTGCAAGGGCAAAAAATATTTCTAATTTATATTTTCTCTCGCTGGTCTATTATTTATTGTAAATGTGCTCTAGCACCTCACTTAGCTCTATCTCTGTGAGATTTGCTTGCAAATGATGCAATAGCAACTTTTTGTCACTTCTTCTAATTAGCTCCATAATTTTTCTATGATTTTTCACTGCCTCTGTATATACATTGTAAACCGTGTCTATTGTTATGCTGTCCTCTATACGCCATCCAAGGAGCCTTGTCTGCAGCCAGAAGTACTTTTTCTCTTCTTTGCTTAGGCTACTCAAGCCCTCAACAGAGCTTTCCTTGAATAGCTCTATTACTTGGCTCTTTTCCATCTTCATTAAAAATTAGAAAGAGCGCCTCTTTTTATCTGCACTAAGTGCCGATGCTTTAAGCAAAAATATTTTAATGTACGGTGTCTTCAATTCTGTGGCGCAGTTTTATCTTTTCCACGTATGCAGCCCAAACCTACCAATCGCTCTGAATTGTGTGTTGGCTTAATCTGTGCACCATAAGTATAAAGCAATCTTTAGTGCGTATAGCGCAGTGCCTACAAAAAGAATCCGCATGTACACTCGCATGTTGGTATATCCTATGCTATTCAGAATCAGCCCCAAGTACACAAGCGCCTCCTCAAATTCTAAATATTTAACTATTTCGGATATGCTATTGATTCCTCTGACATATGACACCCCGCAGGATATGCAAGATCCAGCACACATAAGCTCTGCAGTGCTTCTCAGAGACTTCCTGACGGTCTCTACACTAATGTTTGCCGTTTTATTGTGAAAAATTATCTGAAAGAGAAATAAAAGAGTCCCCATAGAAAGAACAATTAAATTGCTCTTCAAGGTATTTTTATAGTGAGCTAATGTGGTGATACATGCATATGCAAAAAAGCTGGCACCCCCAATAAAGATATACTCATGGTTATATAAATGCATACGTATTTGATAGCCCCATGGGATTTCTTTTCCTTTAGAATAAGAGCACATCTTTCTTTTGCTTTTTTCGTGGGACAGTGGAAGAATGCACTTTTTATACCTATGTGTATATTGCAAGTATATCATTGTTAGTAAAAGGAGTCATAAAAAAATGCACACTTTTATTGGGCGCTTATTGACTAATAAAAACATAAAATTATAAAAGTGAACTAGCCAATTATTCTCGCAATATAACTAGCCAGCTAAGATACTCTGCACCTTGTGCCCAGTTCCCTGTATTAAATGCCGGCTCAAAAGACGCACAAATAGCAACTGTTTGTATTTATTAACACAGCATCCGCACTAACTATCCTAGAAGCAGAACCAAAGCCACAAAGGAATTTATTAGAACTCGTGCAAACTTTGTAAAAAAGTCTTCTCTTTGCATATGAAAATATATTTATTGCTCTTATTATATCCCCTCTTTTATTTTTGGACCTGTCTATAAGACTATAGATCCTTCTATTTTTGTGTATACTCTTGGTTTATGTTTATTCTAATAGAAAATTGATCAATTTGCTTTTTGAGCTTAAATAAGCCTATTGTTAAGTTTGTTTTAAATAACAAAGCAGTCAAATAAAATACAAATTATGATTTCTTCTTGGTTCTTGCGAGAAAAGAGAGTAAGTTCTATTAAAATGCTTTTATCTATGCTACTATTAGTACACCGCTGTAAAAGCCAGATACAAAGTAATTAAATAGTCTTTGAGTTATGTACTTAGAATTAGAATGGCAACTATGCAATATTTTTATTTCATTCACTAATATCATACATAGGCCTTTCACAGCGCAGTAGTTTATTTCTGAAAATAAGCTTTCTTCTAAATAAAAGGGTCTATATAAAGTTTTGCCTGCAAAGAATTATTATAATGTATTTATTGGCACAGTGTGCACACCTACATCTATTCGCTTTTATGAGAGCCCTTTTGTTCTTTTTACAAAACACGTTTTTTTCATGCTCTTTTGCCCACCCTATATTCATAGTTAGGCTTTCACTCAGTACATTCATAAACCCATAATTTTTTCCATTTCTCTATTACTTTTGTATACATAGCATCAGCCCGCTTATATATGTGGTTTTTCTCACTTTCAATGCACCGTTCTAGGCTTTCTTTATAATTTTTGATTAATTTGCTTTGATTATTTACAAATCTCTCTTCTTTTTTCATGTATTTTATCGATTCCAGTTTACAAATGGCGTTTTCATAGTATCTACTGGTGTGCATCTCTGTATAACCTATAAATTCATTTTCAAGATCAAGTTCTAACAACATGGATGGAACTAAAGGCATTAAATTTTCTCTCTGGCATGCAGCACCAATAAGAATTGATATAAAATTACTATTATGATGATTTAAAATCGATGTATCAGTAGACTCATTATCTCCTTTTTTCAAAATGCATATTAGACTTATAATGCTGGTTTTAACGCGCCCGTCTGATGACAAGCGCTTGACCAGCCAGACTATATCTTCAGAGGGAAGCTTCTTAAATATTATATCCAGACGGCGCCTGCTTGCTAGCCTGCGTATTTGTACATAGAGAGCCATCCAGTTCAAAATATCAGAACACGTTCCATTGTATATTAGATATCTAAGCATTAGAACTTTTTCGTTCAGTATAAATGTAAACAAACTGTTTTTATACTCATCTTTATAGACTAGCATATCAGAGCAGTTAAAATCTGAAACCATCTTATATGCTATACTAGTAGAAAGTATCTTCTGCATATTTTCATCATCAAACTGCTCGCTTCCCAGTATATTGTGTAAAAAGCGCGTCACTGCATCTCCTGGAGCACGCTCTTTTTCTACATCATGCATATACCCAACAAGAAGGCTGACCAACTTTGCTTTACAGTCTTTTCCATCGATGATTCCATGAAGGAACAGTCTATTTAAATACCTAAACCCAGTTTTTTCCATCCTAATCAGATCTTTGTCTGTTATTGCCAGCTGTTCATGGCTGTTCTGTGCGAAAGATAACTCTCCTGTCTGTATTGCTTGCATGCTTTCTCTGATGATATCATTTTGTGGTGGAGACCCCTCACTGTTGTATTTTAACGAGTCACTCTGCGCTGCGCCAATAACTTTTTTTATGGGAGAAATGAGAGAAACTTTTACTGGGACTCCGCGGTAAACCTCGATTGATATTCCTTCTTTTTCATCATTGTATCGGTAAAAGACCTTTAGTTCACCAAATACTTTAATATTAGAGTGATCCCAAACTATTTCTGTATTTATCAACTCTACCTCTACAGTATTATCCGTTGACTGGTTTTTTACAATCAGGCCACCTTGTCTATTTCCAGCATCTATAACTGTAAATAAATTTGCTATGGCTCTCTGTAATGTTTTTATTGCCTTATTGGGATTGCCATTATTCGTCATTATATTTTTAATACCATCTATAGCTAGCCTATATTGGTTTGGATGGCCTTCTGCATAAGAAATAAATCTTAAAACATCTATAATGCAATATGGGCTTTTGAATTCTTTTCTATTTCTATTTGAGCTATCTAAAGTTTTAATCTTTTGATTCCAGTTTCTCAATACTTCAGGATCTATTTTATTCTTATCCACTAGTATATTGTCAATAATGTTCTGCACTCTACTTTTTTTGTTTTCAACATTGTGACCAGAATGATTTTTATAGAAGTATTCGCTCCAAATTGGTACAGTACTTAATTTGCCAAAAACAGTGTTATTTCTACTGCCTTTTTCTATAACATAATTAGATTTTAAAAATAAAATCATAATAAGAGGCAATTCATTGCTGTCTTGTATTTCAATCATCAGATCTGAGCTCTTTTTTTCTCTCTGCGAGGAATATTCTGAATTTAAATGATTTTCTTTGAATACAAAATATCTATCAAAAAAAGCTTCGATTTTTCCTGCTTTTATAGAATCTTTTAATTTTTTTACATTATAGTATTGACTGCATGCCAATTCGTATACTCTCTGAATAAAGCTGCTCATTCCCTTTTCATCGTTTATATACTCAAATATATACGAGGAAATAAGAAACAGCGCCCTGTTCATAAACAGTCCATTTTGAAACTCATCTGCTAATGTTGATTCTTCACATACCCCTCCCTTCTGTATTCTTGAATTATCTGTGCAGTTTTTGAAGAACCTAATAATGCCGGCTGCTGATTCTTGATAAACATCCTTAGTTTCTTCTGACTTAGAACTACCGCTGCCCAATGTAAAAGAAAAAGAAATATTCATTTTAAGAGAGAAAACAACAGTGTTTCTGTCTGCAGCACTCAGTACAAGTGTCTGGCCGTTACCATTAGCTCCATTAAGTGAGAGAGGAACATTTATTCCCTCTGCCTGTAGTAGTAATGATGCGAGAATCATATAAGCATGCTCTTTTACAGGAGGGCTATTCAGAAATAGAGTAAATGAATCTGTACATTCTTCTGCAGGGAAAATACTTATTTTTTGCTTAGGAGAGGGAAACATTTCTATGAGTTTCTTATGATATTCTATAATGTACTTGGACACTTTTTTCCCGTTTTTTTCTTTTGTATATACTTTATCCCTAGTTGGATCTCGTATATAGCAGATACCACTGTTATTATCTATAAGACTAAAGTATGTGTTTATCTCTGGGGCAAAGAAACGTTTGTTGTGTATATATCCATTTTTTTTGTATGCACACAGTTTCTGCGGACTCAGTGGCCCATTTGGATTTACTACTATAGTTTTCTCTTTAATTCTATCTATTTCCGTCTTTAATATCCTATTTATTTCATCTTCAGTAAATTTTCCATGTACTGTATGCATTAGTAGAATAAAGCCTATTAAAAACCACTGTAATAAAAGAGCACCTATATTAGTTTGTTTCTTTAAAGCATGCATGTTGTATTTTTAAAATAAGCTATCTAAATTTATATTTTCTCATATTGTTTTTGTATGATCTTAATATTTGCTGATTTGTTTGTGTACACAATCTGTCTTTATATAACCCGAATTCTTTGATTTAAAGTTTGCTTTGTTTTGTTAAGAAAAATAATTTAATTATTATGCATAGCATGCATGACACTTTGTCTTTTTATTACAGCAAGGAACATAAATAGCATTGCAAGTTTTACAAGTAGAAAAATTAATTTGCTGCAAATATTTAAGAAAGCCAACCTGCAATAAAAAGTACTCTTTTTTATATGAAATAAGGTGTTGGATTTCCTTGCTTTAAGTGCATAAAACTCTCTCTAGTGCAGAAATGCAGATGGATATTGACCATTTCTTCTGGATTTAACCATGATAGGCCAGCATGCTATGGAAGAGTATGTCCTTTTAGATGCCAGAAATCATAGTAATTGGGGTGAATGTCCTGCCAGTTAACAATAGAACTCTACTTGTTTATCATTATATTGATTTTCAACTGCCTAGACCTCTATAAATACACAAAAATAAATAAATTTTAATGCACAATGAGAAAATTAAGACTAATTTTCAAAAAAAACTCGGATATGAGTATATTAATATTCTTTAATGCTTAGGCTATAGTTTTATTAAATAGAAAATAGACCTTTTATAATTAAATTAGTCCTTAAGCATACATATACATGTATATATTAGGTCTGTGCGAGAATAAACATAAATGATTCACATACCAGTCTATGTAATTACTACTGATCCAGTTGATATTGTAGAGACAGCCAATCAGAAACAAGTCATGGTAGACGAGCAGTCCTTGAACAGACAGGAAATATCTTTGTATAAAACTGCTGTGTATTTTGCCAAGTTAATAGTTTCTATTTCTGTGCTGTCTGTGGCAATGCTGTACAACTACCACCTTCTATCCAGGCTGCACTCCAAAGACATTGCTGGGTTTTTGAATCTTCTTTGCGTTCTGTCTTCTGCTCTAGTTACTTTTGTTGCCTGGAACGACAGCGAAGGAAAAAACAAAGGAAAACTCAGGACTGTTGAGAACACAGTTGTGTCCATTCTGTTTTCTCTGATTCTGATCATTCCTGGCGTGCTTCTCGGCAACCCATGGCTGTCTCTTATCATCACAAATATTCTCACTTCTACTGCTGAGTATCCGTTCATGCTGTTTGCCCACGCGTTTTTCTTTGCTGCAAAGTATGTCTGCCCAGAAAGTGCTCTCATCACGGCTTCCAATGTGTTCCCTGCTTTAATTGCTCTGGTCTCCTTGGTTGAGTATGAAGTGTCTGCGTTCTACAAAAAGAAGCTCAGAAGCACAGGCTCTCTTCCTGTCTCAGCTACCACCATTTTCACGGGTATTCTTTTCATCTTCTCTGTAGTTGCTTTGGTATTCAACCTACACACGGTGCATGCTGCCCAAAGCATCAGCTTGTAATTTTTCATTCAGTACTAAGAAATATGTTTAGTTTGCTTTTTGTGTCTGAAGATACTTTAATGTCTTCTATAATGAAAAGAGAAAAGCCCCTTAAGAAAAATGCAAATGTGCCCAAAGATGTCTTATACAGCTATGATGCAAGATGCACATAGAAAAGACATGTATGGGCCATGTGTGTGTATAGCGAAAACATATGCTGTTCTGCAATTATGTGCATATACTATGAATTCAGAAAGAAGGGTATTTGATAATGGCATTTCTGTCTATGCATTCAGAAAAGCCTGGCTATATGAATGCCTCTGGGCTTCAGAGGTGTTTTGTATCTTGTAGTGTCTAGTGGATACGATAGATGCAATGCAATTCAATAAATATCTAACTTTAACTAGCTAAGAGTGGCCATTTGTAGTATTTTATAGCTGTAGGAATATTAAGAGCAATTCTTTTATGAATTATTCATTTTTATTTACTAGCTTTCTAAAATATATAACTAGGAGATAAAGGCCATATGCCAAAAAATACGCATTTCATCTAGATGATGAAATTTTGGGAAATTAAAACAAACATCAAAATGACTGTTATAGAAATAGTTATAAACATAAAATGTATCCGATTTCGTATGAAGTACAGAAGAAATGCATTATGCATAAATGTTCTTATACTACAAGTAGGATTCATTTGCATGTTTTGGAGCGGTTTGTATATAGTTCAAGGCGCAGAAATAATTAGAGATGCCTGGAATAGAAAAAAACAATCGAAACCCCAAGTATTGCATGAAAGAAAAACAGGTTCGTCAGTACGAGATATAATAAATGCTTTTGAGAAATCTGCGCTTTTACACAGTGAAAGAAGCAATAAATTCAGTGCCAGCACACAAGCCAAAAAACTCTATAAGAGTCATATAAAAATCGGACAAGAGCTTGATGGAGTTGATAATAAGAAAGATAATATAGAATTAAGCAAACAGCTAGATGTTAGAAGTGATGAACAGCTCTCTTTTCAACAGAATAAAAATATAAAACCACTAACTTTTGCAGAACAACAAGCACTTTTGGCAAATAAAAGACAGGATGCAATTCTTGCAAAAAATGTATATCTAGAAGAGTATAAAGGAGTCAACTCTATTTATACAAAAAGAGACAATGCTACATTAATATATTTAAAAGAGTTAAAAGCAGTACAGAATATACGAAATATAATTAGACAATACTATTTATTAAACCTGCCATGCATTCCAACTGGAAAATTCCCAGAATATGATGAAAATATGAAGAAAATCACGAAAATGTCTTTAGAGGTAGCAAGGTTAGAGCAAGAAAGAGTATATTTTTCTGAACTGCACATGAAACATAGAAATTTGCTTTCTATTAAAAAAGAGGAGATTGATTCCTCAAGAGACCAATATATAAAGTATTTAGACTGCTTAATAGACTGTCAAAAAAAAAATGAAAAGGCAGTAGACGCAGAGCATAAATCCTTAGAAGCTATATTGGCTAGAGAAATTCTATTCTATACAGTGCGGCAAAAAGAGCTTGATTATAAAGTGCATCTAGTAGACGGGCTGTCTTCATTAACTGTGGTGACAGAAGCGCACTTAAAATATCAGCCATACTTAAAAAGTCTTATTGCCAAGATAAGTAATATAAATAACATGCAGAAAGAGTGTCTATTGAAGATAACTAAAATGAAAAATATGTATCTAATGTATGACAAGAAAGCTACTGAATATGAAAATCTTGCTAGGCATGTATATTTACAGAGATAAAGCACCTTAAAGAAATGCTAGAATTGAGAAATATATTATAGATATTTCAAATCCGCGCATAGTAAAGACTTGGAGGATTTTATAGCTAGTTTTTCTTATTAAATTATTCTTAGCTGTAATAAAATAGTTATTTGTTTGAATTGCAAGCTCTCTAAATTTATGTACAAATGATCAGTATATATGTAAAGCAATCAAATATAAGGAAGAAAAGTCAACACAAGCAACAATTTTCTTCTTCTAAATGAGTGCATTCTTTTATATTAATATTTTCTACTTACTTTATATTTGTATGCCACATGTTTTACACTTTTTCTACTTTCCATATATATATGTAAAAATAAACTCTTCTGTATTTCGTGTGTAAATATTAGATAGAAGGCTTATTTCCTCTAAAAAAGACGAAAGAACAGGAAAATCAAAAAAACTGCACAATTCAAAGACCCAGCCGGGCGCTGGCACCACACAGAGGAGCTTAATACACAAAACAGGCTATGTATGCCCAGCACATAGAGAACACAACCAGAATGCCACAGCAGCAATACTATAGGTTATACCAAAGGAAGAATACACGTATAGCAGCATGTAAATACATTCATGTAAGAACACTATAAACAGCATACTCTTGCTCCACAGTCAACTTATAGACACAGCAGAGAAGTGCTTGTGCAATGATAAATCACTGCAGAGAATTCGGGCTGTTTATGAATGGTGCTGCACAGTAGCATCATCACAACACACACTCTGCTCTGTAGTAGTAAAGTATACAGGTACAGGACAGAAGTAGAAAGCAGTGTACAGAAATAAAATAAAAAAGGAGTAAATGCATGTGTCTTTATTGTTTCTTGTGTTGTTAATATACATGTAGAGACAGTTCATTTAGAGGAGTTTAATAGGAGCTTAGGATATTCGGGCCTGTCTGCGGGGTTGTTTTATCTGTTTTGTGCAGGCAGGATGGGCTTGTGTGTGTGCCAGGAATACTATGCGAAGAGTTTAAAGTGCTTCTTGCTAGGCCCAGGTTTCAGTGCGGGCCGTGATGAGTTTAACTTACCTTGATGAATTTAAGGTATCTGCCTGTGCGCGAGTGCACATAGAGGAGAACTAGCAAGTGATTCCTGTGTTTCCTTTGGAATATTTTTACAGATTTATGCTCTATTTATACTTATATTTTGGAAAATAGACCTTAATTTGCCCGTTCTGGATGCCCCCCAATATCCCCAAAGAGCGCGCATATACTTTTTAATATACAAGAAGACCCGCTCTAAAGTGAATATAGACCGGTCTATGGGGGCGAGAGCCCCAATATGCTCTAGTAAGGGTAAATTGCGCAGGGTTCGCGCAGCCTGGCTGTGTGCCTCACACACAGAGGGTATAGCGCAGAGCACAGATGCTATACTGTGATATGCAGTACATAAGCAGTGGATATAAACAGACTGGCTGGTTTGAATACCTCACACTGCACTACTAGCCAGAGTACAGACAGAGTTGAGAGATGTGGACACACTCTTTTTGTTGCTCTCTTTATGGCATGTGCAAGTTATAGAGAGTAGGGCCCTTTCATAAATCAATCTGCAGTCTCTGCCTCTCGGACACAGCTACCCTTCTAGGAGCTCTGCCCTGCACACACATATGCAGAGTGTCTCTTTCCTCGCTGCAGTATGGATGCGCACGCCCTTTCTGGCCAGGAGACCCATCTCAAAAAAAACACCTGAGAAAATATTTTTTGCAGGGGCGCTCAGCAGGGCAAAACACAGGAATTTCGGAGAAAATGCCACCTTCCTTCGGTTTGCAGGGGCAAAAAAGTGCGGAGAGGGAAATTGCTGACGAAAAAGGAAAAAAATAAAATGCGGTCTATAAATACGCGAAAACTCTGTCTTTTATTCGTAGTGCGAGAGACTTCTCAGCCACAGACGCATAACAGTCGGGTCTGGAAACACTCAGTGCGGCGGGTCAGCGCGGATGTAAAGCACCACTAGCGAGCATTTGGGCTGGCTGGGAAGTGGTGTGGGGGCCAGTAGGCCGAGGCCCCCTTATATATTAATCTCTTCATTGACACAAGAACCTTGGGCAGGGCTGTTATATAGGTATATAGTATTTAGAAAAGAACAAGAATGTTGTTAAGGAGAAAGAAGGTGCTGTGTGTAGGATGCTTGCAGTATAAAAGAGGGAGCTAGTGGGCTTGTATGTGTTAAACTCTGGATATGCTTGTATCTGGAGAAAGTTACATGTAGTCCATGAATAATCTTCTTATGTATTAATTTTACTTTTAAAATATCCTTATACTGTATGAAAGAAATAAAATAATGTAATACTAGTCTATAAGAAGGCCCACTTTATTCAGCATAGGAATAAATGTGATCTGAAATACACAGCACTATACAGATTTAGTTTTTATTCAGACTGCAGAAAAATACAATTAATAGCAGAAGACTATATTGAACCAGCAGGGTTTTCAGCTTATATACAACCCGAATGAAATACTCGTCTATATGTTTAGAAATTCACAGATTTTCTGGAATTCATATCTGTATGCACAGAAAACTACTCTATTTTAGATTTGGATTGTATTCTTTCAATTTTCAACTTATTTTCAATGTACTCTCTTGCTCTCTCATATTCAGCTATTCTACTTCTATTTATGCTCTCAATCTTCTCTTCTGCTCCGTTTGAGCTTCTAAACAAAAAGTACTGACGTGCTGCAGGATATATGGTTTTTTGAACCTCACTGTATGTTTTAACAAAATCTCGGTTTTTATATGACTTGATAACCTCTCGAAAGTCATTAGACTCTAAGTGTTTGATATTTAGTAGAAAATCAAGCGTCCCCATTAATACGTCTGGGGTATTCTCTTCGCTCCATGCACCAAGCGATAGATCATTTTCGCCTGTTGTTTCTCGCTCTCTAATTCGAATGACATTTCGCACGTCTCGGTTTGTTTCCTTAAGATTTAACTTGTCAGAGTGTGGCAGGTACATCCTATACTTTATGCATCCGTACGGGTCAAGCACTGCAAATATTTCGTTTGATATTTCGTTTGGCATGGAAGAAACACCGACTATTTCATACTCGTTAGACAGCTGAAACAAAAAAGTGTCTGCATTTGGGCGTATATTATACTTATATCCTAGAATTGAAAAAGACCATCTTTTCATTATTAAAACGCCTTCTATGTCTATAAAGACTGTAGGAAGCGGCTTTTCTTGCGCTGGAAGAGGGCTTCCTTTTTTATCGCTGAAGCCAACTTCCCACAGCTCTTTAAATACTCTCTTCCCTGTTGTACTTCTAGCAAGCACCCCAGCCCCAAGCAATGCTCCCAGGCCTAGCACATATTTTGGAAATCTAATCGTGGCTTTGCTGGTTAGCCCAGAAATAGTGGATATAAGAGGTAGTGACTCCACACGCTTCAGTAGGCCCATAAAAAATTTATGAAGCTTTCAGAAATATAGGACAGCCGTCTCTTAGCAGTGGATATGCTATACGCAGAATCGGCTGTAGGCGCACTAAAGAGTGAGGGGGGGGGCAGAGAAAGCACATTACACACGGCTGTAGACATTTATTTGGCATCTGGAGATTTAACAATTCCATTGTAAAGCATCTTAAAGTATTTAGACTTTCCGTTTGCTTTATTTTTTAGATCTGTCATTTCCTGCTCCTTTTCTTCTATATATTCAAGAAGCATTCCTGCATCGCTGTCTTTGTTTTCTAGATATGAGACTATCTCTTCAGACACAAAAAGATCCTCCTTTAGGCTATTCACTATTTTTTCTATATTGCTAATGACTGTTTTGTTGATCTGCGGCAGTTCTGTGTCTATATCGTATGTGTGCCGGTACAGGCCATCAGACACCTCCCTCATATTGTTTATGAGCTGAATTAGCAGTTTTGTCAAGTCATCTACTCGCTTAACTCGCTCGCCTTCATTCATAAATATTTTATTTACATTTTACTTATATACTATGCCCAAACTAGCTATCGTACTAAATAGAAAACAGTCTTCCTTTGCATGCTAGCATGTACAACGAGATGCATGCAAGTCTGCTGGCACTTTAGCATTTAACTCAAATAGGGCATATATCTTTCTAAGCATTCTTCTTCTGTTGTTTTTAGAGGCGCTTACACATACATGCACAATACGACAGCAGACAGAATGTTCTTGATATTACCTCCAAGCCATCTAATTCAGCTATATAAGTCACAACATGTGCTGCTTTATGTTTATATTTTCTGATTGCTTGTAAAACTATAGAATGAGAAATTGCGTGACAATCTGAGCGAAACAAACTTTAACTTTTTTATTACTTAAGGGGTTTTGCTGTTGATGCTCTCTCGAATTCTTTTAATGACCTTCTGCTCCTCGGATGTTGCTTTGACTAGGTCAAATATTCTATTTAGGTCAGACTCATCCACTAGTGCACTGTCTAAAAGATCCTTCAATCTCTTTAGGCTTTTGTCAACAGGCGTCTTCAGTGTTTTGCTATATTTATATAGCGCACTGATGTATTGTATTGACCTTTTTACATCTTTGAGAGTTGTTCGCGTATATACCTTTTCCTTTATTTTTATGTAGAAAATATTAAAGGTCTCCTTTATTATGGACTTGTAAATGGGAGCGCTTGGCAGGTAATTGAAGGAAGATGAGAGAAGATCGATGGTCTCTTCTGTATTATACACGCCAAGAAGATCGTCTAACCTAGTTATTAAATAATGCATCTCAGAACTTGAGATATTCTTATTTCGCTCTGCTTCTATTTGGTTAAGCTTCCCCAATACGCTAGAAATGAATCCTTCATTGCTCTGCGTGCGAACTTTCTTGTAGTATTTCTTGATGCACAGGTACACATCCAGGTGCAGCTTAGTCCCCAGATATGGTGCATACTTCCTGCTGAAGACTCCATCAAGTATTAAAGTAAATCCGCGCAGTTGGAAGTTGAACAAAAGCTCCAGAATTTTGGGGCTATACTCTAGCTTGGCGCTTCGGTTAGCAACTTTATGGCAGTATGCCATATACCGGAAAACAGCCTCTAGAGGTGTTTTCAGGGCAGTAAGAACCTCTCCATTTATTTTGTATTTCAGAGTGCTTTTTTTTGTTATAACAGCTTTACTCAGCCCATCAAATATCACCCGCATCGACGCTGTTTCATTTTCAAGCAGAAGATCTTCTGAGATATGTAGCACGCTGTGCTTCTTAAGACGAGTCTTTATGCATGGCAGGATGTAGCATATTCTGTCCTTAAGCATTGTAGTGTGCATAAGAATTGTCTCAAGCGTTATTAAGTATTCCACAGGATCGTCAATTGAGTTCAGCGCTGCAGTTACTGGCAAGAAAGAGTTGCTCAGCAATTTCTTTATTATAAGGAATATTTCAGCAGGATTTTGCACAGACGCGCTTTTGCTTTTATCCAGCATGTAGTGGTTGTTGATGAGCATGTCTTTTATTATGTGCACTGTTTCCTCAATCCGCTCTGCCACCTCGGTGAGATATTGATTTAGGTCCGGAAGTGCGTTGTCCTTCACCACATCAATATCTGCTACAAAGGCTGCAGTATATGGCAAAGGCTTTTGGTTATTTATCAAACACTCAATTGGATATGTTTTGAGATCAAGCGTGTAGAATAGCACTGCTGTTTTCATGGCCTCTTCCAGATTGTTCTTTTCAATTGCAGAAGAGTAGCTTTCTTTTGCAAGAGAGATTATTTTCTTCCTGTACCTTTTCAGCCGGTGCAAAAGCTCTTCAGATACAATCAAGCTGCTTGCTTCGGAGAGATCAAGGTCTTTGATGGCCTGCGCGTTTTGGAAAGCAGCTGTTTTAGAAGCCTCTTTGTCTTCCTTTTCCGGAGAAGACCCAAACACGCTCGAAAGAGTTTCTAGAATACCGCTGTGGGCTTTCTTAGGAGGAGGAGATGCAGAGGCCAGGCATGTAAGAAGCTGCACAAACTCTGCAATTTCCAGCAGCTGTGCGCTGCTTTCTACATTGCTTAAAAGGGCGTCTTCCTCCACCAAGCTGCAGTAGTCAATGTATCTTCCTCGCTTCTTAACTAAATCTCGCTCCTGCATAATCTGGATAAATTGCGTGCTTTCTGGCGAGAGCTCAATTGACGAAAGAGCATTTCCCAGCTCCTCTATTTTCCCTCTCCCAGAAAAGCATATATTTTTGTCTTTTATCTCCTCTTCTTTATAGTGAAGCGCCTCCTTTATTTTTTCAAGCTCCGTAATAATTGATTCGCAAGAGGTAGTCTCTCTTTTCATGCACTCCTCGTATATTTCTTCTAAATACTCTTGGATATGAAAAGAGCTTTCTTTGAATCGGTCAATATTTAAACAATACATACAAATTACAAAAAAATATTTACCCCCAGCACATATATATGACATTAAAACCAGAAGTAAATTTAAGAGATTGCGTGGTTATGACAACCAAACCAGATATGGAGACAAAAAAAAGAGCAGAGAAAGCCCTTGACGAAATTAGTAGAAATGATGGGTTCTTAACAGGACTATTGCACCTCTCATCGAAAGATGAAGAGCCATCGGTTAGATTACTGTCTGCACTGTATTTCAGAAGATACTTAGAAAAGTTCTGGCAAATTGACGGATTTGATAAGGAGACAATAATTAAGGAATTTCCGTTTATTCTGCTCTCAGCTTCAAAAGAAGGAGAAAAGCAGCTCATGGTGACTCTGCAGTATATTTTAAAGTCAGAAGAGGTGGAAAAGTGTGAGCCCCTTCTTAAGAAGGTAGAGGAGTTTATAAAAAGTAGCGAAAAGTCTGTGGTGATGATTGGGCTAAAGATGCTCAACAAAGTTATAATTTCGTTCATTGAAGACTATAAGGAGGAGAAGCACTTTGAATGCATTTTGGACAATGTGGGAGTAGACATTATGAACATCATTGTTGCAGCAATAAAAGAGGGAAATGGAGAGCTGGCTGCGTTTGGTATGAAGGTGCTTGGGCACTCGTGCGAGAGCTACATCCTTCCAAATGTGTTTAAAGACCACATGTTCCTGCAGAATGTTATAACTGTCATAGAGATGTGCATAAACACACTTTATGAGAACGTCTCAACAGTCAAGTGGTCTTTTAGGCTGCTTAATGGGCTTCTGAAAAAAACAAAAAAGAAGAAGACGGTTCCTGCGTTCGAGCTGTTCACACGGCCTGATGTGCTCGCGCTGCTCTACAGAAAGACAATCGACATTCTTTCTCTGTACACACGAACAGGCGCGTCACCCACAGTTGAAGCAATCTCCTTTGAGCTGATCCGAAACATTATGAGCAAGAGTGTAGGCTGGGATATTATTCGAAACGACACGCCAATGATCACGACTCGGTTCATTCTTCCAGCAGTTTCCTTCACAGAAGAGCTGGAGGAGTCCTGGGAAAGCAGCCAGATTGACTTCATGCGAGAGTGCGAGGCACGATACACTAAGAACGCCTCTACGACAGCAAGTGATCTATTTTTGGATATCGCAAAGAAGAGCAGCAACACACCAGAGGCACTTGCATACCTTGTCAATGCAATCATAGGGGAGATATCTGGGTACACAGTTAATCCCACGCCAGAGCTTATTAGGCTTCGATTTGGAGGGCTAAGCCTCTTCAAAATTGCAGGAAAGTACATCCACTCAAACCAAGATGTATTTAATATTGTGATGAACGACATTAAGGCGCCCCACTCAATTATCCAGTACATTTCGTTTTCCACTCTCCAGTATCTGAGCTACTATAGAGCAATTCCTGCATCTGTGCTGGACGCGTTTTCAGTTGCTGTTAGATCCAAGGACATCGGGGTGGTTGTGGAAAGCATCCTCTGCCTGCCACATCTGCTGACAGACCCAGTGATATGCGAGCGCCTTAAGGGAACGATCCCAGGGTTCATCAAGCTTCTTCTAGACCTCTCAAACAAGATACAGATCGAGGCTCTTGCAATTGCTCTTGAGGACGTGATTATGCAGTGCCCAGAAGAAGCACGGGATATCGCACCAGCCATCTCAGAGGCAATCTGCACCTCTGTTATCCAGCTGATGAAGCAGAGTGTAGAGGAGAAGGAAGAAGAGCCAGAGGAGCGGTATGAGGTGATAGATGGGTACATCCGAACCATTATTACTCTAATTGAATCATTAGAGAAGGCGCCAGAGAGTATGCAGGCCATGATGGTGCCCATTAAGAGAATGGTGCTAATAGTGGGAACAAACTACCCAGACTTCTTCCCAGACCTCTTCTCTCTCTTAGTATCATGCTCATACTGTCTTAAGTCTGTAGACGGCATGTATGAAATATTTGAGCTGATTCTGAAAATGCCTATGGACGACCTGGTCATATATATTAACGAGCTTTCCAGTGTGTTTGACAACTTTATCACGTATGGAAAGGAGAATATGGTTAAGTACATTGAGCCAATATTCTCTATTCTTAGCGAGATGATGCAGGATGCCATCACAGACTACGACTTCCCATACCTGTGCAGAATAATTGAAAGCATTCTTTTGAACATGCCACAGGCTCTGGGTGACAAGCTCAGTGGATTTATTAAGGCCGCCATTTCCCTAGTACTTTCGGACAAGGAAATGATCACCGCTGTTGGATCTCTTATTTCTGCAGTTGAGATTGTTCTGTGCTCTGCAATTCTCATGCCAGGCGAGACGCTGGCGCATCTTCAGAAAACAAACAGTCTTACATTTATTATGAGCAGCTTAGAGTCAACCTACAAGAAGTTTGAAAGAGTGCACGACCTCAAGCTTCTACTGCTTTTCACAGGAGTTCTTTTCTCCCAGCCAGAAAACACGCTTCCCCCGCAGATATCTGTTGAGCAGCTCATGAAAATATTCATATTTGTGATTGAGGCTTTCCCAGGGGCGCTTTCTCGCAGGGAAGCTCTAAAGAACAGCGGAGAGGATGAGGACTACAACCAAGAAGGAGACAGCGAGTATGGAGACGCCCAGTGCTTTGATGAAGATCCTTCCTTTGAAACCCCGCTTGACGCCATCAATCCATTTGACTATGCAAAAAACATATGCAGCTTAGGACAGGGAACAGTCATTGCAAGCGCTTGGAGAGCTCTGCCTGAATCAGACAGACAAAAGATCATAACTCTGATTCAACAGAAATAATAAATATAAAGTAACATTAAATATAAGTCTGCCCGGCCTTGCGCGCATTTAACAAAAAAAGAGACAGCGCACAGCCGCCAGTTTTTTGCGCATCTAGAATGCAAACTGCATTGTATATTGAATGGGCTGGCGGCGCATTTCAAAAAACAGAAAGAAGTATCTAATACCTCTAATTTATTTAGCCACTACGCACTTTTACTCCATATTATATTTATTTACAATATCCCTGCGTATAGTATTGTAATGAGTCATATATATCAGTGAAAACATTTTTCATGCCTCTATCCACTATGTCAGATACGTTCTCGGAGAACTCTTCGATTGTTAGTCCTGGCTGAAATCTTTCGCGCAGCGAGTGCACAGAGGCATGTGTAATTGAAAGAATCCCTCCAGACTTGGCAACACTCTCCACTAAAATTATTATGTGGTCCATGTTTTTCCTTAGAGATAAAAATCCTTTAAGAAACTCACTTTTAAATCTGCCCATACGATCCTTCCCGGCGACCTCCGCATATTCAATTGAGAACTTGAATGGTGCAGACTCAACAGAATAGAAGCCCGGGTGTGCACCCAACACAAATCCAAAGTCTATATGGAAGAGCTCTCCTTTGCTTCCAATCAGAATGTTTCCATTATGCCTGTCTTTTATCTGGAGAATGTATGAAACCAGGGAGTATGCAACCAGGCTTTTAAAGAAGGTCTCCCGTGCCTCCTCTATTGTACTTTCCCAATTCTCTATAAAGTAATCCATAATGCTTTGTCCGCCTCCTCTCTCTTTAAGATGCTTTTTAATCTGATGGATTGACTTGGCGCCCTGGATAGTCTCTATCATACCAGAGCTCCGCCCGGTAACCATTGTTTTATATGGATTTAGGAAGAGTCCTGTCTTTTCCTGGGCCCAAATGCTTTCTATAATTCCTAATATCTGCGATGCAAGCTGCTCTTGCTTCATATCTGAGCCTGTCTTGATGATCAGAGAGCCAACGCCCCACCCCTCCAGGCTTCTATACTTTGACTTCTTTCTAACTGCCTCCACAGCAACCTTCCACTCATCCACATATTTTGCATTTGCAGGCACAATATACTGAGGAGTGTGCATGCAGTATATTTTTTTGATAACCCGTGTTTTTATCGATAGAATATCCATATCCACATGCGCGCTGGAGTCCAGCTCCTTAAGCCCTCCTAATATTTTTATTGCTGTTTTAAATACTCTTTCCTTTGTCTCTTGTTTTTTGTCTGTGAAATGCAACGATGCTTTTTCCTTGGATGCAGGCAGGTCTGTTAGCTGTAGCTTCTGCAGGACGTCAGACTCCTTTGCCACCTCATATACTAGCATAAATGGTGCCCTAGTCGCAGAGTCTAGTGTTTTAGATAGGTCCACTGATACTTTGAGTATGCTCATATGCGCACTTCCTGGGCAGAACATTGAAAGACACACGGTGTGCGGCAGATACAAATTAAGTAGGTTTAGCTCAGTGATAAATGCCTGCTCGCGCATGTGTCTTGGAATGGAGATGAGCGAATTTGATATAAAATTTAGCTTGTTTATGAAGCTCGCCTCTGGCGACTCTTTTGCAATCTTTCGCTCCACGGCATCACCCTGGTGCTTGTACAGGACTTTTTTTGTTGGATAGATTCGATTGCTCAAGGACACATCGAGAAGGTATGTGTGCTGGTGCAAATCTGCCACAGCAGCCAGGCCTGACAGCATTGAGGCAAGAGCTGAGGTAACAGAGTATTTTGCCTCCTGCTTTCTTCGCGCCTGGGACTCTGCCAGAGAATAAAACTGCTTTTGCTGGCTTAGCATATGTTCTATGCTTGGAGACAGCCCCACCTTAGAGCCATATGTCATCTGCAGAAACTTTGTGTAAATGGTTCTTTGTGTTTTGTGGTGCCGAGGCTTTATGCATGGCAGCGCGGGGTGTGCAATTATCCTGCTGAACTCCAGGCATATTTTGTACTTTGTCTTTTCTTTGGCCTGCCCGATTTTGTACGAGTCAGAAACAGAAAGCGAATACATGCTCAAAACAGTTGCAAAGTGCCGATCGTTGCGTGATATTTTGTGCAGCATTCTAAATATAGGCCGGTTCCACAGATCCCCCTCCTCCACCATCATCAGATGGAAAAGCTGCGGGTAGTACACAACTGCCTCTTCCCTTTTAGTCTGATATATTTTGTAGCATAGATACTGGTGTATTGCTTTCTCTTTATACCGAGAGAGACATGTCAAAGCCATCCAAAATACGAAGTATTCAGAATCAAACACATTTCTAAGCCAACTCTGTTTTTCCTGTCCCATTAAATTAAAAAAGCAATGAAAACAAACCAAGATATGTTTATGTTTGTGCTGCCACCTCATTATTCAGGGCTATTTATTAAAAGAACACATTTTGTGTAAAGATCTAAACTCTTCCATTTCTTCGAAAGGCATATATTCTATTGCATTCAGCACATTGCTTTGGGACATGTGCCCAAGCATTTTCATATACACCACATCGTTTGCAAAATATCTTTTGCAGACCCAGGCAGACCCAGCTTCATACGCTCTGGTGTATGCAATAAGAGTGTCTGTTAGCTCAATATGCATGGCGGTCATTAAAGCGCAAAGCCCAGTGACTAGGTCTGTGCATATGTCCATTGCATTTTCTGCTAGAGAAAGGACGTGGATGTGAAATCTGTATGAAAATCTTTCATGGGGCGCTATAACGCATGTTAGAATCCTTTCCATAATTGCCTTTATGCTTGCAAGCTTTTGCTGGGACTCGATTTCTACTTTAGGTGTTGGCGAGTCGCAGTGGAATATTGAGTATATGGCGTTTGTCTTATTTGAATAGTGCACTGAGAGAAGAGATCCTTCTGGCTTATCAATCTCAGCAACCTTTTCTATAGCTTGAGAAGCATTCATTATAAAACTACTTTTTGTGTAAAGTTTTTTTAAATATTTATGGCAAGCCTCTTTCTTGAACAAATAAGCAAGTCTGGCATGCTTACATGCTGCGGGGTGCACAACCATTCTTTGTATTTTGTGCATGAGAATGTGATAGAATTCCTAGACACCCATGAAAAGATAAAGCTGCCCTGCAATATCAAGTGGGCGCTATCAAATGAGTCTGCGATATACGCGCTAACTGATAAGGCTATTTATATAATTAAAAACAGACTTCTATCCGACTTGGAGATAGTTCCGGTTTTGTTTGATCTGCAGGAGTTAACTGTAAAATGCAGCTGGATCAAAGATAATAAAATATTAATATTATCAGAGAATGAAGTGATAATTTATAACCTGAAAACAACAGAGATCCTTAGATACACCCCCTATGGACACAAAATACTATCAATGGAGATATGCCATGCTGAAAGCAGCGAATTTTTACTACTCCTCAGCTCGCACAATCAAAATGTAGTTCGGGTGCTGAGCACACAGGACCGGCTTGAAGAAACGTTGCAGTTTTCTGTTCCAAGCACGGTGTACAAGATATACAGTCTGCAGAACAAGGAGGTGCTGCTGATCGAGCCTGATAAAATAACCCTGCACAATACAAGTGCGCCCACCAAAACGATGTGCTTTGCTGGGGCGCTTGTTCGGGCAGGCATCGTTATGAATGGGATGTGTGTGCTTAGCTTACTAACTAATGAGCTGTGCTATATAGATGTAGAGAAATTTTGTATTGTTCAATATGCCCGCCCAAAGATCATTGCGCAGGGGATGATAAACATAGAGAAAGATCTATATCTATACAACAAGCTTGGTGACATCTGTGTCGTATCAAGCGAAGCAGACACAGAGGCTGTGCAGGATGAAGACAGCGGTGTTCTAAAAAAGGGCTGCATGGTAGTAAAAGTGAAGGCTACTGATACCAGAAATACTAGTGTGCAGCTAATTGAGCAGAGAGGCAGATCAACTGAAGCTTGTAAGCTTATAAGAAAGTATAAAGAACGTGCAAACAAGATGCAAATAAAAGAGGAGCCTGTGCAGCTCTTGAAGAATGAAACCTACTTTGTTATACGGTATAAGAGTAGAATAGAAGTGCAGAATAGCTGTGGTGTAACTCAAACTATGATTCCCTGCACTGACGCCTTGGCAGCATATTTGTGCAATAACAAGGTTCACATTCTGTGCAGATCAGGAAGGCTTTTGACATACACACACTCGAATATTAGCGCAGAATGCTTGCTTTGTAAGGACACGCAGTTATCAAAGAATAAAAGCAAAAATGTCCTAGCTGAAGAGCATTCACACGAAAACGAGATTGTGTTCGCAGATGTGCATAGAGATTTGCTAGTGTATGCATCTGCAGACGGTGTGTATTTGTACAGCTTATCGACAGGAGCATTTAAGCTTCTTGGAAGAGAGTATGCGCCAGCTTCTTTAAGTATATATAACAGTAGAATTATGGTCTGCGAGGAGGATGTAGCTAAGGTAATCCATGTTAATAGTCTTCTAGAGGTTGTTTACTCTGATACTCTTTTGTTTTCTGGATGCATGTGCATAGCGCTTAGTGATGCAGAATATCTACTGCAGAGATATAATGGCAGCCTGTGGTATATAGATAATGATAAGCTAACCAGCAGAAATATTAAGATTGGATCGGTCATCATTAAAGACAGAGCATATTATGAAGACAGTATTATGATAAATACAGATGGTGGCACGGTTCTCATATCCAGGCAGCATGATGAGGTCATTGCACAGCACATAGACAGAGGCAAAAACCAGGTTAATACAATTGACAAGAGTAGCAGTACCTATTTAGCATATCGCTATAGTTCAAGGCACACTGCGCATTATGTTGATATATACAATTTGTTTGAGACTCCTGAGTACATAAAGGTCCGCGCAGTAAACGCCAAGGAGGTTAGAGGCCTCGATGCAGTCGATGTAATTGATGTAGAAAACCAAACATTGGTTATTAGCAGGCATAGAAGGATGGTTAATACAATGCTTTCTGCCGAGTTTTGTGTAAGTATTTCACTGTTTGGGCATAAATATCTGGATGAGGTGAGATGGAGTCATATTTACTCAGTGTACTCAGCGCTGGTAGGTAGCAAAATATGCATAGCCATAAATCGGGCAGATGAATCTGAGCTAGTTGCACTGCGCGTAAGGGGAAATAAGATAGTGCAAATTGAATCCATCTCATTTAAAGGCGTAAGAATTCTGGGAATTTCTAAGTACGGAAGCATAGTGTACTGCAGCACATCAAATGGCCTCATTGCATACAAAGTAACAAAGACTGGGTTTGTAGAAAGCGCTATAAACAATGTTTATCTATGCAGCAATGCAAACAGTCGATATGAAGTGTGCAATAAGCACTTGGTGGAGTATGCACTTTCTCAAATTAAGCTGTACAAAATTGACTTAAAGAAGGGCATTACTTCTCTCGCAAACCCCCCGCTTTTCTATGTAGACAGAGTTAAAAATCACCATAAAGTGATTGGTGTGTTTAATAGTGAGTTCTTTCTTATGGGGTATGCTCATGAAAACAGAGGCTCTCTTGTGCTTCTCCAAAGGAAAGGCAGCCAGCAGCTGCACAAAATCCTTTCTATTTCACTGCCTTCCGGGGTTGCGCATATAGAAAGAGCCTCTCTATCACTCATAGGCAGATCCGATACTCTGTTGGTTCAGACAGAGACAGGAAGTGTTTATAAAATAGAGCTAGTGGGCAGGGATTTTGCCAATGATTTCTTTGGTGCAGGCTTTCCAGATACTCAGGCGGGTACTTCTGATATCCGCATATTTGCAGATGAAGAGCTTCTTTCTTCCTTGAAAGTAGAAACATTTACAGACAAAAAACCGTGCATTGCGAGTAATATAGATAAAATTTCTGCTCTATCGTTAATTCTTTAGTAAGTAATTAACCTATTAATAAATCAGCCATACAGGCAGGCCTGTTGACTTTTTAGCATTAGGAACTTTAGATAGCTTTATTGCTAGGTATATACATTTATAATCCGTATAAGTCATAGTATTTCTTAGCAAATACTGCTCTAACACTACTGGAATACACATAATATCGCTAATAATCGAAGATACCAATAGATCTGTGGGTACTATTCATAGAATCCTTCTTTGCCTAAAATCCATACTTATACATCCTGAGGATAAAACTTAGCTTTCGATAATATTTTAGAAATCCATCGAATATGAATGAAGTAATTCAATTGCACGCTCCTATTAACTATCTTGGGCTGTGCTATTAAATATCACTGGATTTATCTTCAGCTATATGACAGGACAAAATGAATGAAAAATACGTACAAATAATAAATATATTCTGCTGTCAGTAGCACTGCAGCATATTCTTAGACATTATCCTACTGTACTATAATAATTTTATTACTTTTCTAAAGTACCTAAGTAGAAATACTTGTATGCAAATTAATTAATTTTAACGCTGCCTACTAAATGTACGTGGGTGGGAATTCTACAAATAGCTTCTATATTTCTATCTCCAGGGCCATCCAACTTACTTGTTCAGCTATTTCTTTATATGTCAAATACATAGATAAATCTTACTGAGAAGCCTCCTTGCTTAAATACTTAGACTATTTTATACTTCTGTGATTGCATCCAGAATATAGATGTAAGTTAACTAAATGTGAACCCAATTGCCCGAAATTATCTTAAATTGAGCATTTTTGAGCAGAAAAATGCCTTTAAAATGGCTTACTCTTGCCTATTCTAGCTTTCTCTACACTTTAGTTTAAATTGAAAACATTCTTCATTTCACTTCTAGCTATGCCTGAAATATACGTGTATAAAGGAATGCCTAAGTCAATTCCAAACCAAATCAGCATCATAATAATGCTAACAACAAGCAAAGACATATAAAATCTAAGTGTAAATGCTGTCTTCTTTTTCTTTTTTGCCGCTTTGTTGACTAGTATGTATTCTTGAATCATTAGGAATAGCAGCCCTGCAATAATAGCCCCAATAGCCACCTTTCCTAGAAGAGTTTTAATTCTTATCAGATCCAGCAGGTTAGCTAACTCTGATATAACAATCAAATGAAGGGCACACCCGAGTATTATGCACCCCAGGTAGAAGAGGAATCCAAATGCATAGTTTAGAAAAGACCCCTCCATCACAGTATGAAGATACCCCACCACTAGTTTCTGGAAAATAGCCACTTGGACAAAAAGCTCAAAGAATATGCAAAAAAATGCTGTCATAAGATATAGAAACTGCATAATGTCCTTGTCAAATGTGTTCCATGCAGCTGGGCGTAGTCTATAGTACAGCTCCGAAAAGGAGTATATTGGAAGAGACCCAAAAAAGAAGTAAATCATGCATTCTGTGCTACTAAATAGCACAAGAGTCAGTATAATATTGTATATTATGTTTAAAATCGTTGAAAAGTATGATTTTTTGTGCAGCCTATATACGCATAGATTTCTAATGCGAAGATACGTGTTTCTAAACTGTACTTCAAGCGAGTTACGAATGTATTCTCCAATATACATACATTCTTATGAATTTTACTATATATATAAGTCCTTAGTCGTAATTATAATTATAATATGTACGTTTTAGGAAAGTTGTATTACCTATTACGACATTCCAGCCATAAAATGTCTCTCAGCCCAATGCACACTTATTAGCAACTAGTAAAATGCATGCAAGTGCTATATCTATGTAACCACATAGCTATTCGCAAACAGCGCTTGCTTGGCCATTGCTTACCAAAAGAAACATTTTATTCCCACTACTGCTCCAAGGAAAATTAGCAGCACAGTAAAAGAGTTTAAGATAAAAAGCCATTCGAGGCTTGCGGACAAGGAATATTAGTTGAGCACACAAAGGGCGGACACAGTACAGCAAGGCAGCAGGCAGATCGGGAGCGGCTGTTTATTAATAATAGCGTGTACCGGCCATGTACGGGCGCCATGTACTGCCTGCACACAGCACATCTTCGCTCGCTGCATACACATGTAGTGGTTAGCTGCTGCATATGCAGGGAGAGCGGCGTCTTGCGACTGGCCTGAGAACCCAGCGGCCCGCGCATGCTGCTGTTTGCCGGAGCGCTGCAGACAGCACGGCAGGCCATCGCGCGCGCTGCGCAGAGGAGAGGGCCAGTCGGTGCTGAGGACAGGAGCAGGGAAGTCCAGTGCACGCATAGTTCAGTGCCACTTCGGCTTAGACAACGCAGCGGCTCTAAATATTAAATGTACAAGCATCAAGGTAAAAAGAACATGCGCGGAATTTCCTAATGACAAAGTTGGCATCCAAGCTACTCCATATGGCCTTATAGGCTACCCCGAAGGGAATGATAATAGTGGACGACCCACCGGCAGGGTTAGTGCCGGCTTGCTCCTGCCACCTCCTAGCCAGCCCTCTCCTGCTGCACTGCGCCGTGAGACAGATGCAGCTCTCCTGGTGTTCTGAAATGCAGAGTGCGTGCTCCTTAAATACCCCCAAAAAATGATCAAATTGGGAAATATGTGCATTGGGCCCTTCTAAGTGCGCTCTAGACCACGTTCTGCTGTTTGTTTACTTAATTGCGGTGTATATCCCGTCCTATGTGCGAATTGCGCTCCTCAGAGGGTAATATGACGAAAAATTAATATAGTGGGAGAGTGTGTACAAGACATGTGCAGCAGGCACTGGGGGAAGACCTGCTGATGTAGGAAAGTATATGTAGATGGGTAGGTGAGGTAGACAGCTTGTGTCTTGGCACTTGCATGGCATGCTTGAGTAATACATTCTTGTCTACTTCTGATGTGTCTCTATCAGTATACATATTGCATACATATTGCATGTGTATAGTATGTATATACGTGTATGTATATCATGTGTGGTATGCATGTATAGGTACGCATAGGTTTTCATGTCTGGGCAGAGCCTTTTTGTTCTTTATGTGGCTGGCGTGTAATGCGGAGTTTATTCAGCTTTCTACATTGCGCTGAGTGTTTGCTGAGAGTGGTTCTTCAAAAAGTGCAGTTTTCTGATTTTCGTGTGTCTTTATCTTTTTTTTAGAAGAAACAAACCCTTCTGAACAGTAGTGGTAGTACGAATATTGTAGAGTTTATTTTTGCAAAGATGTAGAAGAAAGGATAATAAGAACACATAGACAGAAGAATGGAGGCATTGCACAGAAGAGGTAGATTAGAGATAGAGAGTGCAGGATAAATATATAAAACATATATAAATCTTGTATAAATGCAGCTGAATGGATAGAAAATGCGCATGCAGATTATAGCATGCTGCTCTAAGTGTACGGTTCACTCTTCCTGTTTCTTGGCGTTTGTAAGCAGGTCTTAGTATCATTTCGATGTCCTACTGTGGCAGCCATTTTTGCAGTAACTTATTTTCAACCTCTCTTTAACTTTCTAAATCTTTCAGGTGTCTGCCTGCTTCTTTTCATTACTACTTAAATTCATAGAGAGTGTCATTGCTAAACTTTAGTATTTATTTGAGAATTAAACTCTTTAAATAGTTTAGTCTTTAATTTAATTCGTTATTGTTAACAATAACATGTATATTGTCCGATGCTACGCTGATTATACAACAGAAGGAATGATCTTTGCATAAACTCCATTTATAATCGCTTGAAATATATCAAATAGATAGCGTTTATATTTAAAATATTTATTCTTCTAAGCATGAGGCTAGATAAGATTTTTACATGGTTTATTTCTATAATAATGAGCACCACTGCTCTTATACAGCAGCAGCCCATGACTACCAAGCCAGGAGCGCTGTTAAATTCCAAAGAGGATTGGTCTGCTTCTACTTCTAACAGAACAGTGCTGTGCCCAACTAATACAATGGATGTAATATTGGGAGATTCCAATGTTGATTATATTTTGGATCTAAATTTGATGCAGATAGATGACATGTATGAATATACAAAGGAATGCAACTACAAGCCCTTTATAAACATGAACATGGCGCCAATAGTCATGTCAGACCCATTTAAATACTTTGTAATTAGACAAGGAAGTATATATAAAGAACTTTTTGACATTGACATTGAAACTAGAAGAAGCATGCCAAAGACATCTCTGTGGGATTATTTTAAACAAAAAAAATATTCCTGCACTAGAATTGGGCTGAAAATAGAAACCATTCAGAAAGAAATAAACAGATTGGAATTGCCAAAAAGAAAAGATCTTTATAAAATAAGAGACACCATGCTCACACTCAACACAATACTAAAGGGAATGCTAATGCAGGAGCACAAACAGATTGAAGATGCGATATATTCATTTCAGGTGTACATTAAAGAGAACCACCTAGAGCTAAAAAGTGCATACACCAGAATTAAAAATGAATATGATAATTACAAATTTGATCAAGAAAAACAGTCCAACGCGCAGATTGACATTAAAAACATAAACTTTCTAAAGAATAGCATAAATACAGAAAGAAAAAAAAATTTAAAGCTGGAATACCTCATAAACAGCGTCTACATTCAATTATACCAAATAAATGACTTTATTGCCAATTCAGGGTGGGTAGAAAAAAGTATGAAAACACCCAAAGTAGTGGAGTACACAAATATGCTGAATAATATCTTGGGTATTTACAGCTCCCCAAACAACTACTATTACGTGGTAAAGAAGACAGACAATCTAGATAAGCTCTTGGATGTTGTTAACTATCTATACGTTACATATAAAGATATTATAGTACAAATTGATGCGGAATTGGAGACCCGTATACTTGCAGGATATGAACATCTAAACACAAATGACGTTTCTTTTAGCAGTAGCACAAAGCAAAAGTGGCAGCATTATATTGGCTTTTCCAAGGAAATATTAAAAAAGCTCATACTAAAGTATAATAATGCAATAAATGGCATCCGGACATTATTGAAAGTCACCAGAGGAAAGTACCAGACAGAAAAAAAAACAATAGCAGAAATGCTGAGTCATCAATTTCCATTGAATCAGGATGTTAATAAAGTAAAGCCTACTCTAGATCTACATAAGACTATGAACGAAAGACCAATTATAAAATATAACAAACCAGCCAATATGGAAGTGAGGTCAAGAACAGCAGATAATATAAAAAGAAGCATAGAGAAAAAAATACTGTATGGGCATATGGACTGGGAATACGATAATCTGCTGAAATCAGATTTTTTGCTATTTAAAAGGTATACCATACACAACACAAAAAACTATACTCTATGCTATAGGCATCTAATAGATATGGTGAATAAATATAATATAGCAAGTGACGAAGTGGTTAATAAAAACAACCCTGCATCCCATATGTATAACTTAGTTCCTCCGAACACCCCAACACTGGAAGAGGATATAGAATACAAGAAAAAAAAGACCAATATAACATTGAACATGGCGATGGATATGATATCAACGCTTCGGGAAATAAAAAGCCACCCCGCAACCAAGAATAGAGACGGAATTGAGTCAGACACAGACATACAAATTCTCAATAGGCTAGCAACTGTTATGTCTGCAGTTTACATATTCGACACACCCAACCCCAAGTCTAGTGTTAACTGGAATCTTTTTCTAGACTCTAATCTTTTTGAGCCAACTATACACAATAATAACAATATGTTTCAACAGACAGTGATTTCTAATGCACAAGAGCTGGTTAATCTTCTGCAGAATATAACAGGAATTTCTTCTAAGGAACTGAACGACTCATTATCTATTTCTGTGAGAACAAGCAAGGAAACAGAGGCCGCACTAAGCGCTACGATGAACAGCACAAACACCAATTATGATATTATATATAATAATTACTTTGAAGCAATAATTAAGCTTTTTTTGACCATGCAGACCAATATTCAGAAAAAGCTTATTTATTTGGGAATGCTGCACACAGACTACCCAATAAGTGATCCGCACATCAGCTCACACTTTTTCCCTGGACTGTATGAGAAAACAATTTCACAAAACATAAAGTCCATGATAGACCAATATGTCCTGATGAATGCAAAATACAAGGTCATCAGCACTATGTCATCTCTTTGTGCTGCAGATGATGTGATTGATATTGATGATGAAAGCGATTATAACTATGAGGATGATTCGCGTCCCGAAGAAAACGATAACGATTATAACTCTAAAGCGCAAGAAAACGATCGTCCAGAAGAGAACGGAATAAATAGACTAGAGCTTGACTTAACTGCGCTTACAATAGTAAAGGATACTATGGACACATACTTTGAAGTAAAGAATGGCGCAGCAGAGACAGACGATGGTGCCCCCCACCAATCTGCAAATCCAGATGTAGGATAAAAGAAAATGCATGGTCTGCATTCTTTCTACCACTATTTATAACAAGTTCTCTCTTAGCATGGCTTGCGCCAGTTCCACAGTCCTCATATATGCGCTATCCAAGCTTTTTTAAGCCAATAGTAACTGCTTAAGTTAGCTAGCATATATATTCATAATTTTAAATAAACTTAATTATGGATTTTATTCTTATTTAGTAGTGGGTATAAAAAGTAAGCCTTTTAGAAAAAACCCTTTCTAGCAAAACATCCTAGCATACCTACATTTACATACATATAAAGTATAATAGCAGAGATGCAGCAATAGTGGCATAAAAATAATGCATCCTAAATACTGTATAGCCCAGGATGCTTACAGCTTTATTCTAGGCTTTTTACTTGAACATAGCGTGAATGTGCAATGCATATGATGTGTGCAGGTAAATACACTGCATGTATAAAGAATATAACTTTTCATTTAAACCAGCTTATTTTGTCTGTTTATTGGTTTACAGCTCGTTCACACTAAACTCTTCAATAGAAATTGGCATGTTGGTCTCTAAGATTGGATACTTCTTTTCTAAATTGCTATAGTCGGTCTCTTGCTCTTTTGCATCCATATTTACACACATGTAGTTATACAGCTGAAATGGAATCTTTAAATACCTTCTTTCAATCTCATGAATAAGCTGATAGTTGAGCGAATGAATGCACTTTATAAAGTCACTGTGTAGCTTGATACTCATCTCATGTGCTTTATGCTTCTTTCTCTCCAAATGCTTTTCAAAAAACTCAATACTTCCAAACTTCTTGTTGCAGTACTTGCATTCTATTTCGTTGTTATCCTGTTTCTCAACATAAAACAGACTAACACTAAGCTCCTGTGGTATACTCTTTAGATACCCCATTCGATCTATCTCAAAGTGGCTGATAAACTTTCTGTATTCCACTGGGCTGGACTCGTCCAACACATTATTGTTTCTTAGATGATAAAGGCCGCACTTAAAGACCATTTCGTATGGGTTATCGTACTTTACTCCGCAGTAGTAGCAGAAGTTAAAGATCTTTCTAAGCGCAAGGATATACAAATCAATTATCTCTTCTTTTTGCACTTTGCTTTCCAGAGAGCACACTATTTTATAAACATCAGGCACCCCGAATAGTTCTGACATGCGCAGCAGAATGTTCTTTGCCTGTTTTTCTGTTTCAATTAGAGAGTACTTGTCCATAAACTGGCGGCCCACCTCCTTTATGCCACGGCTCATTCCCGCAGTTGGAAGATACTGCACAGTTAAAATAGACTCCTCAGGAATTAACTCCTTTACTGCCTTTTTAAACTCAGATATGTCCATCTCTGTTCTGAGATAGAGAGTTTTTTGGAAACTTTCAGGCGTTCCCCCTGCCTGAGACATTGCCCACTCAGTGACCTCAACCACCTTTTGGATCTTCTCCAGAAGCTCTCGAATAACAGCCTTTTCCCCAATACCCTTGATCACAACAACAGGCGCAGACACCTCAGACTCTGCTCTGAACTTATCAAAAAGCTCCGTCTGCAATAGGCATGCTTTGTTCTCTGTTTCCAGGCGAATGCTCGTCCGGTGGTGTGCAATAAAGTCCCGAAATTCCATAA
This sequence comes from Nematocida ausubeli, assembly GCF_000738915.1. Classification (NCBI taxonomy): domain Eukaryota; kingdom Fungi; phylum Microsporidia; genus Nematocida; species Nematocida ausubeli. The sequence continues at coordinate 388,962 of NW_026515636.1, forward strand.
AGGCGTCAGCGTGCGACTGAAGCATCCACAGGTCCTTTTCCATATACCAGATGCTTTTAAAGAGCCCGTTCATTATTTTATCCTGCAGCCACACTTCATAGTATTGGCGAAAGTATTCTTCATATGGCACTTTCGTTGTGACTAGTTTCAGTTCGTGCTCTTTAAGAAGCCGTACCTTTTTAAGCATCATTTCGTATATTTCTGATTCACCCACTGGCTTTCTTTCTTCCGCTCTTTGCCCAGATTCTTCGTCCCTATATCTTCGCTTGTTCATGCAGAAATCTAAAAAAACTAAAACTCTTAAATAGTTTTTGGACTATTCCGGATATCTTTATTAAAACCTCTATCTTTTCATGGGACCCCATCCAAGCCCACTTTTATCCTGAAACTTCAAGTACTTTTTGGAGGTTATCTCTATTGCCTCATCATCTACCTCAAATTTACTTTTTAATCCATTTTCTTCTATGTAGGCATTCATATATACCATTAAATTATGCGTGTTTCTGTCTATGTCCTGTCTCTTTCCTGTAAGTCTGTCTTCGTACAGTGCGTATATTTCGGGCTTTACTGACTTATAGTAGAGTATGACTGCTGCATACACGTACTCAATATCCCCTGTGGCTTTAATTGAATTTGGCTTGCAGTGTGTTAAGGACACCTTAATATCGTGTGCATGCAAAAATGAAATGATCTGCGGAAGGGGAGGAACAGGGAAGGACAGCACAGATGAGATCGCGGGAATAAAGTGGTAAAAGATAGTATCAATCTCGTCCCTGGCCATTGAGAGCATTCCGTGTATTCTTCTGTTTATCTGCGTGGGTGTATGTGCACTTTCCTTGATCCCTCCTGTCTTGCTCTCAATATCCGCCTTTGGTATGCTGTTGATTACCTCCTGCAAAAACGACTTATCATGCAAAGGACCTGTCCAGAACGGTCCATATAGACCAAGATGTCTTTTGCACATCCTGCACTCTGTAGACGCAGCTATCTTCACATGCCGATATGCCTCTTTTGTGCTGTCTTTTTGCAGAATAGGCAGGGCTTGTCTATTAAGACAGGCGCACAGAAAGTATTGGCTGTTCTGAAGCAAACAGTGGTTTGACTTCTGCTTGCTGCGGCCGACCCGGACAAACACTCGAATAAAAAAGTCCATAGACATGCTGACCAGTGGCTCAATGTACATCCCCGCCTTTGCAGCACTCCGTGAGATATATGACAGAATCACTCTTACAGCTAGCTCATGCGAGTAAGAATTATTCATGGAGACAGAGCCATAGTACTTATAGCATGACTCAGGCGGCTTGTCAAAAAGCACTTTTGTGTCAGTTGATGTCACGCACAGAAGCCCGCCGTCTGCAATTCCTTCTAGAGCCGTTTCAATATATGGCGAGCAGGTGCCGAAGGGATCTATATCAATTACATCAAACACTTTCTTTCGGCAAAGCATAAGAGATCGGCAGTCTTCATTCTGCACCTCAACCGTCCCATTCTCGCTTGAAACTGGCTTGCTGAGGTCTGCTAGTATGCCATTGGCAATACAGTTGGCCACTATGTTGTTGCATGCTGCAGTGGATATGTCGTTCATTACAATAGTATTTTTCCCGCGCAGCTCCTTTACATATCTTATCCCTCTAAGACCGGTAGCTGACATGCACTCAAGCAGTACTATTCCCTCTTTGGCTGAGGTTTTTATATAGCTATTGATTATTTGAATGGTAAGCGATCTGTTGAACTTCTGTGCTGGATTGTAGAATGCACCTCCTTCAATCACAGTGCCATTCTCTTCAATGGTTCCGAAACTCTTGGCATCTGTATCCATTTGGAATAAAAGTGAAAAATATTCTGCTCTGAATATAGAGAGTAGAGTACAGTATACCAGAATTTCTATCAGTTAAATAACAGAGATGGATTGCGGCACATTACATGTACAAACTACTGGGTTCAAACATATAATAGCAGCTTTTATTTGTGTTGTCATATAGAGCCCACAAAATTTGTAATGATTATTCTTAGAAATACTCCTTTAATGCTGCTTTGTTCTATAGTTTTCTTTAACTCGGTAGACACAAAGTGTCTTCTCTCTGTAAAATATTGAGGCTGCTTTTAAGAAGCTTCTTATGAATTGGATGAGCTGCATAGGACCGGAAGATCGCATATAGAGTGTATGTTGGCAGAGCTTCTTTCTTTATTTTACTTAGCTTTTGTGAAAACAAAGCAGTATATAAATTTTCTATTTAAGATAAGCTAGCGAAGAGTTTAATATATCCACAGGGAAGAAAGAAGACATAAATTATTTAGAGTTAATATTTTGGAGTATTATATGAATAAATCAATTTGCCTAAATTACTCTATAGCTCATTGCAAAGAAAATATATACTTCAAGAAAACGTTTAGCCAACTTATTTATTCTGCTGTGTCATGCTGGGCCGTAAGAATATGCTTCTTGCCTTTCTTTTCTAAGATAAAGTCAGTCCTTTGGTGTGCTTAATATTATTTGAAGGAGCATTGCATTCCTATGCTACTTCGGATCTCTCATCTGGATTCTCATCTTTTGTGTCCTCCTGCTCTGCTTCTTCTTTAACCTCATCCTCTATGTCATATTCGTCGATCTCCACAACACCATCTCTATAATACTCCAATGGAATGCCTTTTGTGGTGGTCTGCATGTTTGCACCAAGGGGCATAACACGGGCCAACCCCTTGGGGTCGTCAATCTTCAAAGTTATGTCTAACTCATCCATTGACTTCTGAAGGAACATGGCTATATTGGCGTACTCATCCAAGCCAGCAAGCTCCTCCTCTGTTAGCTTGTCTTCTGGCAGAGTCCCCATGGAAACAAGCTTCTCAAATATGCTTCTTATAAGCGCCTCCACTGTTGTAACAGTGTCCTCCTGGTTTGTGTAAGACACACCATCATCACCGGCCTCAAATGATACTTTCGCTTTAGAAGGAACGAGCAGGTATCTTTTTAGATCCTCATTGTTGTTTAAATGACAGGAGATTCGAACGCCTTTTTTTGACTGGTCCATTTCATCCATCTGTTTATTTCTGAAGGGGCATGAGTGGCATGCGAATGTGCTAATGAGCGTGTCTGGGAAAAACATGTCTGGAACAATGAGAAGTCGAAGTACTCCAGCACTTCCGCATGAAACACACGGGTGCTCTATTTCTGAAGGCTCGTTTGGAACTAAGTCTATTGACATATCTAAATGCGTCTGTTCTGGATCGGGGCTGGACATTAAAAAAATATCTGGTCTTCCTTGTATTTATGAAAACAAAGTTATGTGTGGCAAGCTTGGAAATAGTCGTGTACGAAGAGTTGTTGAAATACTCTGCAAAACCACTCACATTGATGATATCTGGAGGGTCAATACTCCGAGTGTTAGAATGCGCCACGGTTAGCCAGCTTGACAAGAAAGAGTGGGTTGTTTTTTTTGCAGATGAAAGGCTCGTTCCACTAACTGACGCGCTCAGCAACTACAACGATGCAGGGGTGTTTTTGCAGGGCGTGGGCACAGTCCACCCGTATAACACTGCCCTTACCCATGAAGAAATGATTAGCGAGTATAAAGAGCTGCTGCAGAATGCAAAAATAGACCTGGCTTTCCTAGGAATAGGAGACGATGGGCACATTGCCTCTATCTTCCCAGAGTCTTCAACCATTGACTCAAGTGACATTGTAACCATTATAAAGGACTCGCCAAAACCGCCTGCAGAAAGAGTCACAGTAACACCGCGCCTTTTGACCATGATCAAGAGAGTGGTCTTCCTAGTCCCAAGACTCCCAAATGGTTTGATTAAGACGGTCACAGAGCCCCACTTCTCTATCCTTTCCAGGGTTAACACAGAAATTGTAGTAGCCACAATCGATCCGCTTTCATAAGATTTAATTAGGCAGGTGCCTCATTTAAATGGAAAATAAATCTAGATAGAACTACACTCTGCATAAACTATGTGCATATTTATTTTTTAGAGCATGTATCTTGGGTTCTGTGCGTTCGGAGCTCAGTTCCTGATGATTCATAGAAGGATCTATTCATTTCTTTTTTTGCTTCGTCTGAGGCGTTTGCATACACCTCCATAAACATGTTCATAATTGGGTCGTTTGACAGCGCTTCGCTACTGTCATTGGGGATCTCCTTTTGTCTTTCAAAGGCTAGGATGGGCACGTGCTCTAGATGCCCCCACTTGCTGCAGACAGGCTTCTTGAGTGTAATTTCTAGTTGTTTATTCAGTATTCTGTGCGACTGGACAGAATACGCGTGCACTATTCGTATGGAATATACTTCATTTGGCAAGGATATGCTTAAGGTATCATCCCTTTTTACTACTTCCTGAACCTCTTCCACAGGGGACACAATTATTGTGGCTGTCTCTCTGGTCTCGTACCATTCGTGCCGCATAACAAGCCATAAGAAAGTGAAATTATTTTTATCCCTGTCAAGAATGTTAAGAGAAAGAACTATCTTAAAAAGAGGCAAAGAGGTAGAATATAACCAAGAGATACTTTTAGAACATCTGAAAAAAATGGCAGTTGGGCTTGACTCAACGTTCATTAAAGTAACTGAATTAGCAGAGAAGATAACCATGGGAGTGTGTGATGGCATGACCACAGAGGAGCTAGGAACTCTCACAGCAGAGACAGCGGCGACTATGACAACAAGTCATCCACACTACTCTCTGCTTGCAGGTCGAATAGAGGCGTCGCTTCTTCAGAAGAGTACCCCTTCGACATTTTCAGATGCAATGTGCATGCTTGCCACAACATCCATAAATGGGACCGACCTTAAAACCGAAATTATCTCACCCGATATAATTGAGATAGTTATGAAGAACAAAGAAAGACTGGATGCTGCCATACAGAACGACAGGGACTTTGAGTTCTCATACTTTGGAATTAAGACCCTGACAAGATCGTATCTCCTGAAAGTTAACAATGTAATTGTAGAGAGACCGCAATACATGTGGATGCGTGTGAGTGTGGGGATCCACAGGGATGATATTGATGCTGTAATAGAGACGTATGAGCTTATGTCTACCAAGCACTTCATACACGCGACCCCCACCTTGTTCAACAGTGGAACCATCTCGCCACAGCTCTCCAGCTGTTTCTTGCTCGCCATGCAGAGCGACTCAATTGATGGAATATACAACACTCTAAAGCAGTGTGCAGTTATATCCAAGCATGCAGGAGGAATAGGCGTAAACATTCATAACATTAGAGGCACAGGCTCATACATTAAGGGCACCTTTGGGCACTCAAATGGAATTATTCCTATGTTGCGTGTATTTGATGCAACATCAAAATATGTTGACCAAGGGGGAAACAAGAGGCCTGGGTCTATTGTGGTTTACATAGAGCCATGGCACAGAGACATATTCGACTTCTTGGATTTGAAAAAAAACACAGGAAAGGAGGAAATGCGTGCAAGAAACCTTTTCTTGGGACTGTGGATTCCAGACCTTTTCATGCGCAGAGTGGAAGAGGATGGTGATTGGTGTCTCTTCTGCCCAAACCTGGCAAAAGGCCTTCATGAGAAATACGGAAGCGAGTTCGAAGAGCTGTACACTACATACGAGAAGACGCCAGAAATTGAGAAAAAGGTTATTTCTGCAAGAAAGCTCTGGAAGGCCATTCTGGAGGCAGAAATTGAGACTGGTGTTCCATACATCCTCTACAAGGACAGCTGCAACCGAAAGAGCAATCAAAAGAACCTCGGGGTCATCAAGGGAAGTAACCTTTGTGCTGAAATTGTAGAGTATACAGACCCAAGTGAGATTGCAGTGTGTAACCTAGCATCTCTAGCTCTTCCAACCTACATTGAGAACAAGCAGTTTAACTTTAATAAGCTGAAAGAGGTCGCAAAGATTGTCGCAAAAAATCTGAATAAAATCATCGATGTAAACAAGTACCCACTGGAGGAAGCCAAATACTCAAACCTAAAGAATAGACCAATTGGAATTGGCGTGCAGGGTCTGGCTGACGTGTACATTCTCTTGGGATATCCGTTTGAAAGCAAGGAAGCGGCAGAGTTAAACAAGGCCATATTCGAGACCATTTACTACGGAGCCCTGGAGGCATCTTGCGAGCTTGCAGAAATACACGGACCATACAAGTCATATGCTGGAAGTCCTGTTAGCCAGGGCGTTCTGCAGTACGACATGTGGGATGTCCAGCCCTCAGACAGATGGGACTGGGCCGGGCTAAAGAAGCGCATTGCAACCCACGGAGTCAGAAACAGTCTTCTTGTTGCACTTATGCCCACTGCATCAACTTCGCAGATTCTCGGATTCAATGAGTGCTTCGAAGGGTTTACCAGCAATATTTACACAAGAAGAACCCTCTCTGGAGAGTTCCAGATTGTAAACATGCATCTGGTAAAGGATCTGGCAGATCTAGGACTATGGGGACCCGAAATGAAGAATATTATCATAGAACACGAGGGATCTATCCAAAACATTCCAAGCATACCTGACAACATTAAGTTGCTCTACAAAACAGTCTGGGAAATAAAACAGAAGGCAGTTATTGACCAGGCTGCAGACAGAGGCGCATATGTAGATCAGAGTCAGTCTATGAACATCCACATATCTGCGCCCACATTTGCACAGCTGACCAGCATGCACTTTTACGGATGGAAAAAGGGCTTGAAAACAGGCACTTATTATTTAAGAACAAAGCCAACCCAGGCAGCAATCAAGTTTACAGTGGACAAACAGCAGGCCAAGGAGTACTTACAGAAAGAAAGCAGCCCCCCAGCAACATGCTCTCTTGATGGAGACTGCTTAAGCTGTGGAAGCTAATTAATAAATGCATTATTAAGTTTGTGCGCTTTATATGCCTTTTAAAAATACAGTGTAATAGTTGGGCACTGTGCCACTAGTACACATTATTATTCTATTCAACTTTTAATATACCATACTTAAGCATAGATTGCTAAACAGAACAATATACAGCATGCTATTCAGTAAGAAGCACGATAATATAAAGCAGTTACTGGATAGTCGCATCAGCTTATGCATGAAAAGAATTCATGTATTTTTTAAGCTTGCCCATGATTTACACCCTTATTATAAGCTTTTTCGCCTAACATGTCTTTTATACTGCCCTCTTGGTGTAATTGCATGCTATTGCTAGCAGTCTTTTTTATCTTGAGCTCTGGGTTTTTCTAGTAGTAAATATATAGCACCAAAAAAGTGATCTTACTGACATATCTTTCATTGGGTAACTCTAATTAGTATACTTTTTGAGATCACTCACATAAACTGTCTGTTGATATCAAAATGGATTGCATTTTTAACTTACTTTTCTTATTGACACGCACTAATTTGCGCATTCAAGTATTCTCATGCAGACCACTCCATGCAATCTAATAAAAACTTTTTAACTAAATATGCTTTATATGTATAGCCAAGAAGATACTTTGTTGTCTAATAACTATGAAAAGTCTTTCTTTAGACTGCCTCGTCTCTGGCTAGTATAAAAATAAGAAATATGCTAAAAACTAAATAGCCTAGTGGGCATAATCCATATTGCTATGTAAGCGTGTGTTTTAATGCGCGTATTTTCAGAAAAAACATGGTATTAGTCATTTTATTATAATCTGAACTTATTCATTGCAGAAGGCAAGGATGCACTTTCTTAATATTGGGCAAAATACCATTTGCCTATTACTCATGTTCATTATATGGTGTTTCCACTGGTGTGCCGGTTGCTTCTTGGCTTTTCCTATATGCAGAAAGAGTTACCCCCAGCATTTCCTCTGATATCTTTGTAAGAGAGTGCCCAGGGCCATTGTATGTACTGCAATTTCTGTTCATTAGCTGGACATCCTCTATGAACTGCCCATATGTACTGTATCCATTCGCCCTGGCCTTGGTCTTCATTGTTGTAAGGTCAATTGGATTTGGCACGAACGTAAGATAGTTTGGGAACTTCTTGGTTGAAACAGGCCGGTGGAATGCCACTGAAAAGGGAACTGCAAACAGCTCCTTTATAACCCCGAGAATGAACTCACTTAGCACTGCTGCCGGGCTTTTTTTTCTCTCTTTTTTCTCTGCCGCCTTTCCTTTATAGTTCATGCATGTTTTGTTTGTCTTCATATGCCCAATCTGGCCACAAGAACCGCACTTCAAGGAGGTTCTCGCCTCTTCCTTCTTCTGTCTCTTACGCGACTTCATGTATGCCTCAATTACCCTGGGGTCTGTGACTATCTCTGTTTCCTGCACTTTTTTGTCATCTCTTAGGACTGTTCTAGTGATAGAAAGAATCTTTCCGGTCTTCGCCTCTGGGAAAACTTTCTTTGTTTTTGCGCTTTCTTTTTCTTTTTCCTGCACAGAGGGCTCTGGCAGCTTAGTTGACTTAATCGCCTGTATTTGTGCTTCCCATATCTTTTTTATTTCATCCTTGTACTCCTGCATCTGCTCTACAGTTGTCTTCTTCTCTCCATCTTCTTCTGCCTCTCGCTCCTTTTTGCGGGCGCGGACAAAACTAAAGCCCTCCCCAATTCCTGTTGGGTCTCCTGCTCCAGATATTTCCAAAACACCTTTTCCTCCCGCAGCATTCACAAAGTTTCTCGTGCAGTTCCACACGGTGAGCTTCAGCTCCTCGTCATCCCCTGCGTCCTCCTCAACAGATGCTAAAACAATGCCTGCGTCTTTCAGGCGTCTTTCCTCAGCAAGCATACTTTCATACTGGCAGACTTTTTCTGGCGTCACGGCTCTTCTAAGATCCTCTTCGCTTAGCAAAGAAGCTGAGGGCTTCAGAACCCACACGTTGTCCTTCCCCTTCTTTATGCATTCAGAGTACTCCTTTAGCCACTTACGCTTGCTTCCCTCGCTAAAGTGCGGGAAAAGCTCATCCAGCTGGTATATATACATCTTTCTTTCCCTGTTGCCCTTTTCGTAAAAGAGCCTGTACGCAGCCACCTTCATTCGGTTCTTGCAGAAGACATTGTGGCGTCTTGAGTGCGGGCTAAATGCCTCATCCAGAGGAAGAGTTTGTCCTACACAGGCGAGTGCCTCAATTGGGCGAATATAGTACAGCGACTTTTCTCCGTGTGTTCTTACAGCCAGAAGGTCCTCTGATGTATGGAAGGCCATCGGGGCCTTGTACAGATTGTTCACAATACCAGGGATGCTCTCGCCCGGTTGCACATCTCCAATAAACATGAAGGGGGTTGGATCTCTAGGCTCAAGAACAGTTAAGCTTCCTATTTCTGGCTCTGCAGGAGAACTGTCCTTGGCGTTGCACTTCCTATAGAATGTCGTGATGATGCTGGCCATTCCGGTCTTTGTAATGAGCGGAGGGATTTCCTCAGAATACTCCAGAAGCAGAAAGTCTGCAGTGTCTCGGAGCGTCAGATCCTTCTTCTTCTTTAGGATGGAAGATGGCTTTGCAGTGCTTTCCAGTAAAGGCACAAACCTAATTTCTGTTCCAGATGAAATGTGTAGTGGAGGCCTATGGAAGTGCCTGAGCTCTTCTTTTGTAAGGTACGTCTTGTACAGCTCAGGTGCCAACTTTAGCGCAGGAATTGAGTGCTGCACGCCCTGTATACCCAGAGCGCTCTTAAGCGTCTCATGCGGCTCCACATAGTTCTTGTCTCCCGATATGTTGTACTTCCCGGAAAGCAGCCTGGTTTGGTGTCTTTTCTTTTTTGGCTTTTTCTCCTTTGGCCCTTCTTTATCAATTATGTCGAACAGAAGATTCCTGTCGTTTGCATCAATGACTAAGTGGGTATCCAGCCGCTGCGTGTTTATCATGGTATCATCATAAACAATCTGTTGCTCCCACTGAAGCGTGTTGTAGTTGTGGTCTAGAAGGAGCCTGTCTTCTGTTTCTCGCTCTTCTTCTTTATTATCCACGGAATACTCCCAGGGAACCACGTCAAATGTATAAACGATGTTGCTTGGCGACTCTTTCACAAGCAGTACTTCAAAATGTGTTGGGGGCGGGCTTTCTTTTATTGCGTCTGCGTCCATTGCATTTTTCTTTATTTTTGCCTCAAGATCCTTTCTGCGGATGTGTCTTCTGAAGACCACATTGTGCGAGTGAGCAGTCTCTTTTTCCTCGTGCTTTCTGCCGGTGTGGAATGAGGCAAATCTTTCAATTTCATCTACTTCTTTTGACTCTTCTTTTTTGATCCGCCTAGGCTTATATCTACGAAGCTTGTATTCGTATGGTAGAGAGGGCGTTGTCTGGGCGAAGGATGGCCTCTTGTGTTTCATGCAAAAAATAACTTCAAACATTTTATTATCGAAATATTTCCAGAGAACAACATGAAATACAAAGAGACTGGGCAGCACATAAAAAGAATTCTGAACGACCTAGCGGAAATGAATAATGACACAAGTGCCTGTTTCAGTGCAGGGCCTATAAACTCGGACAACCTGCTTGTCTGGAAGGCAACCATTTTTGGGCCAGAGGGAACGCCATATGAAGGAGGATCTTTTGAGTTTGACATAGTTTTTCCACTAAACTACCCTTATGCCCCTCCAAAGGTAAGGGTTTGCACAAAGATATTTCACTGCAACATAAAAGATACACACATTTGCCTTGATATTATTGGGAAGGAATGGTCATCGGCTTTAACAATATCAAAGGTATTGCTGTCTATTACGTCACTTTTGGCAGATCCAAACCCATTAGACCCATTAGATACAAATATATCCAAGCTATACAATGAGAGCAATGCAGAGTATATGCGAATAGCCAGAGAGTGGACACAGAAGTATGCCATGCTATAGAATATTAAATAGACCATAAATATTCATAAATGTGTTATTTTTAGAGTGTTTTTACGCCTTTGTGGTATCACAGAAAGGCTTTTCTTATTTCAACTTGGGCCACGCTGAAATTTATTTGGGGATGCCACTATATATAGTTTTTGCTGCAATGCTTCTGATGAAACTTTCTGAATATCGGCGCTGGCATTGGCTCTTCGGGCTTTTTTGTACTAAGCTTGTGCTTAGGTGAGTATAAAGGTAGTTGCCTTGTTGGTATGTATACTACTGGATAACTCTTGTTTATGTGTGTTTGTTTCTTACTTTCTTGAACCATGGACACTTTGCATATAGAGCGGCCTATGCTGTGTAATTTTAATTTACATACGGCATATTTTATGCTATATATTTCTAGGATCCAATTGGAAGTCGGGCTATACTTACGCTATATCTTAAAACTCTTCAGTGTTTAAAGATGCAAATATAAAATAGAACTCTTTTATTTCAATTTAAACATTAAAAAAATCGTGAAGAGAAATGATCCATAATGTAATAGAAGAATGATGTTTTCTATTGCGTGTTTATGGCTAAAAACATAGAATTACATAAAGCTATTTACATAGCATTTATTAATGTTATCTAGGGAAGTATATGATGTTCTGGCAGGAAATAGTGGCCTGAAATAGAGAGCAACTCACCAAGCGCAAGCATCGAGTATCCTAATACAAATAGAAATTAGCAAAAGGTAGAAAACCTTCCACAATAGCTGCTTTTCCTTTGAAGTCTGGCCTATTAGTAAGAGCTATATATTCTTGAGAAAGAGAAACACAATAACTATATACTCTATTTAAACTAGTATTTTTAGCCGAAGTTCTACCTTCTTTAGAAATGTTACTTATTATGATTAATGACAGGAATTTCAAAGAAAGTCTAGTTATTTTTATTACAGTTTATATAAGCGCACTCTGGTAGATATAAAGCATTGCATTATCTTAATATATGCTCTCCCATTAATCCCATCCCAGCTGTCTTATTTCAAAGCTTTTTTAGATATTCCATTAAGTGCTCTCTATTCTTTTGCTTTTGCAGAATAAGAGATGACTTTGTGTTGGATTCCTTCCAGAGCTGGTTTGCCTCGCGGTGGGTTTCTAGGTCTAATATTACCGCGTGCAGTGATGATACAGAAGATACCAGCTGCTCTATTTTCATTTTTAGTTGAAATGCCTCTTTTATCTCTCTGTGGATATCTTTTTCCTTCTCGGCAATCGTGATTTTTGACAGAAGAAGTATCTCTTCAACTGTGCCCAGAATATCCTCCAGAATAAGAATCCCCTCCTGCTTAGCCTTGTTCATAAAAATAAAAGTGAAACTATGTTTTACTTCTTTCATAAATACAAGGAAGATTCTAGTGTCTGAGGAATGCGTGAGGAATGGGCAACTAGAAGTATGGATTCGGCTCTAAGATTTCCTGAAGATCTTATACTATACGGAGCAGGAATAATTCTATATGTCATTCTGCACTACATCATAAAAAGAGTTGTTTCACCTGTCCTTATTCGAGCACTCTCCAGAGTGCCAGAAGGTCAAATTGACGGAAGAAAGTTCAGACGGGCGCTATGGAAGGCCTTTTGTTTTGGCATTTTAAGTGCTTGGGGGCTGTACACGGTGTCCACAGAGTCATGGATATTCTCTCCCTTTGGGATTACACTTCAGTGGCCAAACAATGCAACGCCGTGCAAAGTGAATATGTACTACATTTTGGAAACAGTTTACTACAGCGGCAGCTTTATCACAATGTTTTTCGAGGAAAAGCAGTCTGACTTCTATCTTATGATTTACCATCACTTTGTTACACTGGTCTTGGTTGGGTTCTCGTATAGATACAATTTCTTGAGATACGGTGTGTTTATTATGCTTTTGCACGATATTTCTGACTCTTGGATGGACTCCGCAAAGATTGCAGTTTATCTAGGGTATCAGACGCTAGGAAACATTCTGTTCATTATATTCTCCATTCTGTTCATTGTGCCTCGTATTCTAATCTATGTGTTCATGATACTGATTCCAGGATACAGTTTCCTATGGGAGTTTGGAAGCAAGCTGCTTGTTCCCATATGGGGGCTTCTTCTGGGAGTCTTCTTGCTTAACTCATACTGGTCAGTGCTTATTGTCAGAATGGCAATTGAGTTCATTAAAAAAGGAGAGCTAACAAAGGACATACGAGATCTTCCCCCTCAGAAAGATGCAAAAAAATCAGCAAGAGAAAACGCAAAGAGTGAAAGTAAAAAGAAGAATGAATAAGTATTTATGAGTATGGATTGGCAGGCAGAAAGAGATAGGTGTTTACAGGCAGATTCTTAAATCCACAACTAGTTTTAGTGCATGCTACATATAGCAGAAATCCTATTACTAGGCAGTGCTTAGAACTCTGTACTCTAGGCCCTTTTAGGTAAGAAAGCGTCAAAGAATAGCATATTCTTTTAATTCGGGCTATATATGCAATGGATATATAATTTCTATTGACCTGTATGTAGGTAATGTTAATTCAATAAAAATTTTGTATTGATATAACAAAGCAAAGGCTTTCCAGGTGAATATCGCTGGTATTATTTGTAATATGCTTGTTCTTATTAATTATCGCCCATAATAATTCCTAAATTTCTTTTTGTTTATATGAGTATACTCAGAAGTACATTTGGTACAGTGCTTGCAGGGGCAGTAATCGTGGATCGCATTCTTACTGTGCATGAAAGGAATAAGCATAAGGAGCGTTATAGTAAGAGCATTCCTCTCTCATGGATGCCACCATCACGCAGTGCTCTTCTTAAGAAGATTAAGCCATCTTATGACATTGTCATAATAGGGGGCGGCAGTGTAGGTGCTGGGTGCTTCTTAGATGCTGTAACTAGAGGATACTCTGTTTTACTTCTTGAAAAAAATGACTTTTCTAGTGGAACCAGCTCTAAGAGCACAAAACTGATCCATGGAGGAATTCGGTACCTGGAGACTGCTCTGAAACAGCTGAGCTACAAACATCTTTTTTTGGTGGTTGAGGGTCTGAAGGAAAGAAAGACCTTCCTCTCACTCGCACCATATCTGACTAGGTCAGTACCAATTATTCTTCCAATATCTAGCAAGCTCACTATACCGTACTACTGGTTTGGTGCCAAAATGTATGATTGGCTGTCAATTGGGCACGCCATTGCACCAAGCAGCTTTCTGCCCTTTTCTAAGATCAAGACCCTTTTGCCCGGGGTTGCCAATACCGGAATATCAGGGGGAATGGTATTCTATGATGGCCAGATGGATGATGCGCGATTTAACTCCATGCTGATCGCAACAGGAACACACTATGGCGGAAGTGCCTTGAACTATTGTAAAGTAGCACAGCTGAATAAAAGTGAAGGAAAGATTACAGGCGTGTCTTTTACCGACACAGAAACTGGGAAAGAGTATACAGTAGAAGCACGGAGTGTGATAAATGCAACAGGCCCGAATTCAGACAAGCTTAGACAAAATGACCGGCCTGACACACCTACAATGATGGCCCCAAGCACAGGTGTGCATGTGATACTTCAGGGATATGTAAATGGAATGGGCATAATACATCCAAAAACACACAATGGAAGTGTAATGTTTATGCTGCCGTGGCATAAAAGTGTCATACTAGGAACTACAGACACACCAGGCTTCTTTAAAATGGCGCGGGAGAAGGATCTTCTATACCTGGCAGAAGAAATGCGGGACCTCATACGGCCAGAGGTATATCCAGGTGTGAAAAATATAATGAGTGCATGGAGTGGAGTAAGGCCTTTGGCTGTGGATAGATCTGCTAGTGACAGCACATCTGCTGTAAGAGCGCATGTTGTTGAGGTATCTCCTGCAGGTCTTGTTACAGTTACAGGAGGAAAATGGACTAGCTACAGAGCCATGGCGGAGGAAGCAGTATCTACAGCAGCAAAAGTAGGGGGTCTGCCAGGGCGAGAATGCGTGACCAAGCATGTGAGAGTGATAGGAAGCCACTCTTATGACAAGTCACTTGGCCTGCAAATTGCGAAAAAGGAGGGGATTTCAAGCGATATTGCAGAACACTTGGCAGATGCATATGGGGACAGGGCGTGGAAAGTATGTGCGTATGCAAACGGAGTCTACACTAGAATAGATCCAAGGCATCCATACATTACAGCAGAGGTGCTTTACACGATTGACCATGAGAATGTCAGAAACATATCAGACTATCTTGGAAGAAGAAGCTTTTTCGCATATTTCGATGTTCGGGCTGCACATGCAGCAGTTCCTGGCCTAGCAAAGATATTCTCAAAACGGTTTGGATGAAGTGCAAAAAAAGAAAGAAGTGCACTGCAGGAAGCATACTACTATCTGGATACAATGGGGTATAGTTTGCTTCGAAAGATGGAAAGACAAGAAAAAGAATTCCTGGTGTTTTCAGGAAAATTAGGACAAGTGTGCGTCAATAAAGTATGTGACGGAAAAAGTGTGAGGGATCTAGTTCAGAAAGTATTCAAAGAAAAAGTGCCTGCTTTAAATGGGCTACAGATGCTTTCAACTAAAGATGCCCTGAAGGTGGTGCATTCCCACTTTAATATTCTGCCATAGTATGGATAGTAAGGTTTATAAGCACTTAGAGCTCTTTTCATCTATTTTTAAATCTGCTGCCCGGCTTTAAAGACTTTCTTGGCAGTCACTATATTTCTATAGGTCAAAGTATAACTAAAATAAAATATTCATCCATGTATATTCACAAAGATGCGCTGTTTATTTTAGCTATTCCAAAAATAAAAACACCTTTTTTCAGCACATGACTAAATACTGAGTTCTTTCTGCAATCTATACTAGGGTGTTCATAAATCTGGACTCTATTCTGTTAATAAGCACTGATTTAGTTATGTTGAATGGTCCGAATAAAATTATTTATTTATGCTAAAAATATAAATAGGCACTGCATATTTTAAATAGACAAGCTTATTATTCAGATTAGCTGGTTCTTCTCTGAGATATTCAGCACAGTTATTCTGCTCTGCATCCATTCTCTAGTTCTATTCTATAAAGACAAACTGCCACAAAATTGATTGATTTAAGCTCGAAGATGGAGCCCAAAATGAGCCAGAAAAATATATAACCTGAATTATTCAGAATTAGGCAAATAAAGTTAAAGCATAGGCTACACAGTAATACGCAGAGACACAATAGAATTCTCATGCCATTCTTATTAGAAACAACACCAAGGTTAAAGGCTGCAATTATTTTCATTTCTGATTCAGAAGGACTTCATGCGGTCTCAATAGAGAAAATAAGGTTCTCTGCATAAATAAGAATTCTTATATGGCTATGCAGTTAAAATACTTTAATTAAAATTTTTTAGCTTTTTTGCATGGATATAGATCAGTGTATGCTAGTGAAAGAATTGAATTTAAATTGGATTAAAAATATGCATGAAATTGAAAGACTCACATACATATACCAAGTATTACTGGGAGGCTTATATATTGTAGTGCTTTCTGGGTTAGCTATCGTTTTATATCGAGGCTTTATATATCCCGGGTATATTGTGAAAGGCGATGAAGTATATATAGTAGATTATTCAAAGCCAGCATCATCAGTATATGAGAGAAGAGAAAGAAAAATCATGAAATGGAAGTATATCAGGTTGCTTGCATTCTTTTCTATTATTTTTCTAGTTATGACAGGGATGGTTATAGAGTTAATAACTTCTAGGTCAAATAATGAATTGGCGGCAATAGAAAAAAGCATTATAGATATGGAAGACCGTATGAAAACATACAGTACTCCAGACACTGAGCTGATTTCCAGAAGTGCTAGATCTGTTGCAAGCGAGTATAGAACGATAAAGCTGGACAAGTACTTCCCAAACCAATACAAAGACCATGTGTTAACAGCAACTCATCTAGTGCATATCTCACCAGGAGCAGCTAGGCCCATTGCTAGGTATCCAATTAATGAAGAATTTTTGATTAGACTGAAAGTCACTGCGCAGTCTTTAGAATTCTCAAAATTAATTAACAAGCATCCTCTTTTCAACAATAATCTTTAATAAGAATGAAACCTGCTAGGAAGTCTATCTGAATAGAAAGGAAAATCTATAATTGAACTTCAAGAAGACTAGAAACAAAATTTTAGCATGTAAACAGCCGTATTATTAGTACGCTTAATGAAAGAAGCAACGCAACTTAGTAATATCGTTCCAATAAAGATATTAGCTTTAATAGAAAGAATATTTTCAATATTCCATCCCAAAAATTGCATTTGGGGCACTCTTACTACAGAAGAATATCTCAAGAAGAGTTGTAATTTCAATGCACTGACATTTGAATTTCTTATAAACCACACAGAAAAACTGCTTATATAATAAATACATCTATTATACCTTAACTACTGATCATTATATGAAAAATATATATAACAAATGGTTTATTGAATAAAATAAAGGATACTAAGCAACTTTCTGTTACTTATTTTAAGATCTGCTTGGTTTGGTCAAGATATGCCACTATCTCTCTTGCATAGACAATAACTGAAGCAATCGGAGCAAGCGCGCACAGCCCGGCGATATGCTGCATCGCTTCAATGCACGCTTTGTTAATATCTCTAGCAAACCGGCCACCGCAAGAGCACCTCTGTGACAAAGCACTTTTACTTGGAAGTTTGCAAAGAGAGCACTTTTTCTCCATTTTAACTGCTGTCTCTGCTACTGTATGCATTTTCTGAATAAAGCATTTTTCCAAGACATCCCGTGAGAATATCCTGCAGCACTTTCTGCATCGAAGATCTATTTTTCGTTTCTCCAACAGTAGATCACTGAAAAATGTATCTCCATACATACATTCCTCCAGCCATTTGCGAGAAGGAGGCTGTGATTTGAAAGATGTTCCTGCTGAGCACCTGCACTCCACTAAAACACATATACTCTCACCAAAGCCTGCCTGCATCTCCTCAGAAAAAGGACTTAGCTCAACTAGACGCGCAGCCTTCCTAGGAAAGTCCCCCTGTGAAAACTTAAGCCCGAATATTTTTATAAAGAGCCTAGCAGCTGAGATGCCCTCTGATTGATTCTGCTGATATACAAATTGAATCCACTCTAGCGCCTGCAAGTCGTCTTTTTCAAGCAAATCATCTACTGCCTGTGAGGGCACCTTTGTTATAAAGGACTGCACTTTTTCTCCCGACAAGAATATTTTCCTATAGTTTGCAGAGTCTACAAAAACAGCCTGACTAAGCCAGTCTACTACATCAATCTGCAATAGAGAGCCGTATGTGCGCGAAGTAACTTCTGACAAAGCATAGTTAGTTTGCACCTGGGCTTGCTGCAAGGTGCTCTGTCCTGTGTGCAGAATTAGCTCTTCCGAGTCTGCAGATACTACTTCACAGCCTGCTGCATTGATTGCGGAAACAATTCTGGCAATGAACTTGGTTTGCAGCAAGGAAGCCTTCTCAGACAGACGCGCGGGCAGAGCTGAGTCTATTCCAGGCGTGCGAAGCCAGAATGAAACTGATCTTGCGAGTGAGTTGGCTCCTTCCTCCTGCTGTATGCATGAGTATACAATATGTTTTGCAAGGTCCTGTAAAGCATGCATTTCTGGGCAAAGAGCATATGAAGATCTTTCTTCCCGCAGAAGAGTATCTGCCTCAATAAGACTCAGAAGAACTGAGCCTGATACAGACACTACAGAGGATATTCCTGTGTAGATGCCCTCCTTGCAGAACTCTGTTTTGAAGGGATTTTCATCTACTCTACCAGGAGAATAGTGCTTTTTCCTCATAAGGAAGGAGTCATTCCATCCCAGAATTTGCCGGCTCTTTCTCTTCCTATGGTAGAGTAAATCAAGCACTAGTGTTTCGCAGGGCCAGTCACCTGGAAGAACGGGAATATCTGCGTATGAAGCCAGCTGGGTCAAGCTTAATGCCTTTTTAGCTGCACGATGCAAAGCAGAAATTAATTCTTTTCTAACATGATCGGGCAACTCATCTACCTTAATAGAAATTGTCTTAGAACTCTTAGAGGGGTTCTCTTCAGTAGCGGTTGGGTTTTCATCAATATTTGCAGTGTCTTCCTCTTTCTCGATTGGTTGTTCATCTGTAGCAGTGCTGGGTTGCTGACTAGTTGTTTCTGGCATTTCACGGCTTGTCTTTCCTGTCTTGCTTGCCTTTGGCTTTACTATCCCTGTGTCTACTAGAACAAAGAAATGATTAACTTTTAGAGCAGGCACTGCAGGTGTGCAGAAAACCAGCCCAGGTGCCTTTTTTTTGAGGGATGCAACAAGGTCTTTCTGAGAAGTGAACATCTCAACTCCTGGAGAAGATTGCATTGCTGTTATAGAAGGTATGCTAGAGCCATCTATGCCGCTGTATAGAGCATAGATTGGTTTTCTATGCAATATGCATTTTGCTAGCGCGTATACTGCGACCTTTTCATACCGCAAATTGCACAGTGCTGCTATTCTAGATGGGGTGTTCAGCTCATATATTCCACGCACTTCTGGTGTTTCTAATAGAGCTGTATGCCGGTGGAATCTAGTTTTAAACTCTGCAGTGTCCATTTCTATTTTAACAAAATCTCTGCGGCCAGTAAGACCAACGGCAAAAGATACAAGCCTCTCTGCATGGATTGCTGGGCTCAAAGAAGTATATGCAGATGCAATTCTATCCAAAACAGGCGAGTCAGCATGCAGATAGAATACTTTCTTCAGAGGAACCACTTTCTCTACAAAGCAATTGTTCTCGAAATAAACTGCAGTATACCTGTCCTCAGAGGCCTCTCTAATAAATACAGCAGGCACTCGTGCATCTGGCGCCTCTTTGAGTCTTCTTGCTCTTTCATCTGCCTCTTTATCAGTTGTGATGAAGTTTGTCAGCTTCTGGAACTCTGTTATCTTTGCATCCATGTGGTTTGCAGTGCTTTTCTGTTTTTCTTGTTTCTGCTTGGGATTCTTTATGCCAGAGTTCTCACCAATACTGTTCTCGTTCAGCGATGCATTCTCAGGCATATTCTCCACTAAGGAGTCTTTAATCTGAAGCTCTTCCAGTGTCACCGCACCCACATTCTCTTCTCCTATTAATTCTTTTGCTACCTCCGCTTTCTTAGAAGCACACGGGAGGAAGTCTGTGATTTTTCTATGCCGAATTGCCCAGGAAGGCGCCTGTACTCTGTGCACTGGATTTGAAATGCCCTGCAAAGAAGCCGGCACAATAAGTATTCGAGTGATTATACTGGAGAGCCTCTCTAAATAGTACGACCAGTCAATTATCTCCCGAATATCCTCAGGAACCACTTTTACCTCCAGCCACTTCTGCAGATATCTTGTTCTTGTCTCCGGATCAGAGTGGAATACTGCCTGCGGGACTGATCGTGATGTAACAGGAGCATTCTCTGGGTACTTAACAATAATAAAAGAGCATGCGGTGCCTTTAGCAGCCACGCCCTGCCCAAGCAGTTCTGAAAGTCTTGCTGCTGCTGTAAGACTGGTTGACTTTACAGAAGAGTACGCATCTGCGCTCTTTCCTAGACTGCGGGTTTCTCCAAAGTACCCGAAAATCACATCCTGCGACATAGACTCTGCGCGTGTTTCTATAATATCAATCCAGTAGTCTGCACACTCTGCCAGAACAGCATAGCACTCCTGTAGTGTTTTTCCTTGTAAAAGAAGATTAAAAGTCTCTTCTTGGAAGGCCTTCACAAATTTTAGCTCTCCTCGCCTTTTAAACTCGAACCCCTTTAGCTCAGATATTTTTTCTGCGCTATTTATAACAATGTATCTTTTCTTAATGGACTCCCCTTCCTTCATCGAGCCCGGCAGAAACATTGCCTTGTACGGACCATCAATCTCAAAGCGTATGGAGTTCTCTGTGCTGACTGTGTACTCCCCTGATTCCTCCTTTTTAAGATACTGCGGGTTACTGAATTTATCAAGCAGCATAAAGTTCAGAAGAGAGCATATGTACGAGAACCTCACAGATCCATCTGGCGTGTTAAGCGTGTAGTTTAGAGGGAACGACTCAGGCAGCAGGGCCCATATTCCGTCTGTGTCAAGCTCTAGCGTTATTCCAAATGCATCAATTACGGCCTTGGTGTTCTGTATGATATTGCTGCCTGTCTGGCACACCACAGCTGCCATTTCCATAGAGTGCCATCTAGCGCCCTTTTTCATAACATATCCATAGAACGAGTTGAGAACACACTTATGTGCAATTTGCAGAGAATCATATATCCCGGCCTTTTTCTTCCAGTCTCCTGCTAGCTGTGCATCTTCTTTCTCTGCCTTCTTCGCTTGCTCCTTTGCCTCCTTAGCCAGTCTTTTATACTCATTTCTTCGGTCTCGAAACTTCCTTACAGCATTTACATAAAATGGATTCTCTCTTTGGCAAATAATGCTTTCTTTGTCCTCTATAACAATCTCCCTTGTCTTTTTGCTTGTGTTTTTTGCATGCACAATGAGATTATCTCGCAAGCACTCCTCGAATGACTGCTGCCTTGGTGTGTCCTTTTTATACGGCTGATTTCCCTTCTTATCTATTGCTTCCTCGGCTTTTGTTTTCTCCTGCACATTCTGTGCTCTTTTACGCGCTATGAACATATTTCTTGTCTTCTTTGTTATTGCCTGCACATCTTTTTTTCCAACTGCAAGCACCTCTGCCCTGCCCTTCCATCTCATTTTTCTTTGGCAGGTGTCCTTCTCTGGTGCATATGCGCAGTGCGCGCATGCCTTATCGTCCATCACTGCAGTTGGCTGCAGCCTATTGGTAAGAATAATGTTTGGGTACATCGCCCCCACATCCAGATGGTAAATATGCGGCTTCATTCGAGCCTTGTCTGACTTTTGCAAAATGCGCAACTTCTCCTGTATCTCTGATATCACCTGGCTCCTGTTATAGCACTCCTTCCCCTCTAGCTCTGAATCTACCACACAGCCTACCTGCTCCACCATCTTTTCCAGGTCTTGTCTGTTGAATGAAAATTCGTATTCAAAGTCTGACCTGTATAGACCAGACTTAAGACACTCTACATGCCCTCCTACGTATGACAGCGACTCCGCCATATACCCATTGTAGTTGTGCAGAATGTGTGACTTTTTCTTTGAAGGTATCAGCACTCCGCACCCGTACGCCTCCTTCATCAGAAGAGCCTCACAGAGTGTTCCAGACCCCTTTCGCAGCACATCATCAGGCGGCAGCGGAATGAGCGACGCAAGCGAGAAAATAAATGGATGGACATACTTCAAGTACAGAAAGTGTGTTGCCACTGCATCAGAAACAGAGTAGGATGCCATCAATTTAGGGTTGCTCTTTGCACACTCCACCATATACTCTGGGTCTATTTCATCTGGGAAATACCCAAGCTTGGCCTTTGTCACGCTCTTCAGACCCTGGCTGCCTGCCGGAAGGTAGCTGTCTCTTTTTACCCACTTGTAGCAGTCTAGGTGCAAAATGTGATGACATATGTATTCCTCCATCGCAGTTTTATAGAAGCCTATTGACGTCTGCATGTTAATTCCATGCACTGCCAGTCTAGCCTCCACAAACGGCCAGTCGAAAAAGTCTCCGTTATACGTTGTGACTACATGCGGCTTATACGCCAGCAAGATCTCTACAAACTTATTCAGAACGTTTTTCTCATTTTTTTCGTTGCAGATCTCAAACTCCCCTCCAATGTCACTTTTTGGCCTGAACTCAAACGGCATAATGTCTTCTCCAACTATTTCCCTGTTTGTAATCAGCCATCCGTCCTGGGTACTCATTATCGATATCATCATAACCTGGTCCTTATCTGCAGATGGAAATTTAAGAGGGTCTTTGGTTGTTTCAATATCAAATGAGAAAATTCTAAGATCTGGCGGAAGAACCCGCGTTGACGGCCCTATAATGTATCCTCCCATGTACTGCACAGTGTACCACTTTCCTGCGTTGATATCCAGCTCAATTGCCATTTGAATGCTCGCCGAAATGTCATATTCGCATATGCTCAGTATGTACTCTTCTGGGTCTGGCAAAAGGCAGGCTCTTTTTTCTTTCGCAAAAAGAAGAGTCACTGCGCTTTCCTTCTGCCGCGCTGTATTTCTCCTTGTGATTTCATCTATCTCCTTTCTAATCTGCTGGGCATCCTTCTCAGAGTACATGCTTATCACAAGGTACTCTGATCCGTCAGTTGCCAGATGGTTCATCTTCTGGAGATCTGTTCTGGTGGCTATGCCCGTGGCCTTTATGCTGTCTGGATACCGCCCGTTCAGGTAATCCTCAACCGAAGAGAGCGAGGATGCAGCAACCTCTAGAAGTATCTTTGGGGAGAACGGCATCTCTACCCGAAAATTGTTATTTTCCGCGTCTATAAAGTAGAATACTGCAGTTGTGAGAAGCCTCTTTTTCTCAGAAGACATTATGTCTTTTACCTGATAATTTAAAAGCCACCCTTCTTTCGCAGCTTCTCCACTATACATATTGTATTTAAAGTAGTCTGCAAGTATACTCGCATCCCATGCATTTTCCATGTGAATAAAAAAAATGCAGGCAATATAGTGTAGGCTCCTCTTTATTTTCGCTAATAGTTTCTGTGCGCTCTAATGGATTTCAAAAGAGCTTCATCTTCTGTTCTTTTTTCAAGCTCATGCAACAGGCCTTTTATTGCAGCCACCCGAATAGGTCTTCCCATGTCATGTTTGTTGAATATTAGAATAGAATCGCCTGTCAGCATATATCTACCTCCACTGCCTAAAACACTAGAACTAGTCTGTTCAACGCTATTAACACTCCGAGCAAATCTTCTATGCATTTCTACCATGTTTATGTCTTTGCTAAGTGCATTCTGGATGGATTCAGGATATTCATATTTTTTATTGAAAATTACATATGCAAAGATTGTAATTGTCAGAACGCTGAATACCAGTGCAATGATGCCAGAGAGGACATGGATTATTTTTACTCTTGATATATCTATGTACTCTGGGTTAGGTCTGCTCTGTGCCTTGTTATTTTTTTTGACATCTTCGTCTTCCAGAAGGATATCCTCTTCACCAAACCTTAATTGATTTATCAGGCGTGCTTTTCTCATTTCTGTAAGATGGCTTTTTGTAGAGATGAATATAAACAGGGCGCTTATTGCAATTGCTGCTGTAATTATAATAATAGAAATTCCTAAGGAACTATGTCTTTTGCTCTTCAATATATTCACTTCTGTAAGTATATTTCTAATTTCATCTTTACCTAAGAGTTCTGGCATGGGGGAAAAATTTAAAAAGCGGTAACTAAACCTTATTATGCAAAAAGAAAATAACAACATATAATGTGTTTCACTCTCTAAATATACAGAAACCCTCCTTACCTGTACGTTGTATATATGTATTCTTTGCTGCCATGTAGTTTATTTTTGGTAGACTTAAAATAGCATTCATCTAGGCTAGTGCCTGAATAACATCCAGCACTGTACATAAAGAACAAGAATCAAGCAGCAAATGTAGTTTGCATACCTGAGTGCATGTATTTCTCCTGCCTCAATATTCTAACATTCAACTAAACCTCAATCACTATGATTTTCTGGTCCTTCTGTGAAGAACCTGCAGTAGCATAGTCAGCCGCAATACACTTTGAGAATAATTTGCATTTACTCAATACTTCTTGGCTGCTTTTATCCTTGCATAGATGGATAAACACAGAGTTTCTAATAACATATCCCTCACTAATGCAGTCACAAAGTAGATGCCAGAATGCTCATTCTAGCATGGTGCAGTATTCAAAGCATTCAAATCCACTGCAATTTAGTGCTGGCGCCTTTTCTTTGTACAATTTATTTTTCCGTAACTAGATGATTTCCATACTATATTATGTCTTTTATACAATGCTTACATAAATTAGCAAAACTATCAAAAGGATTATACTCTAAACGATAAAAGAAAAATATATTGGGCTGAAGTATGAGAAACTATGCAGTGAAATATATAGTGGCTATTTTTGTTTCCATAAAGTATGTTCTTAGTGTAGGCATGGACAATATTATGGTGTTTACTGGAGACATCGTGCCTATAGAAAGACTACCACATGTAATATCGGAAATAGGCTGTGGTAAAATTACCACTCCTTCGGAAATTCCTTATACCGACAGGGGGTTCAAAAATAAAATGATAGCGATTGTAATTCATCACTATCTCAATATCAAAACCCTACTATAAATACAGATGCAATTCTGCAATGGGAGCAGCAGGTGGTGGACAATGGAAAGAGCAATGAAATATATAAGAAAGACTACCGGACATGGCAAGTCAAATATGAATCCAAGATCCCAGCGAGATACGCAGGACATGAATAAAAGTTCTTCTTTAAGTAAGATGTTGTCCCTCTTGGGTTATTACTTCCAGGCTATGACGCTTCCGCCATCGTGGCACGTCATAGGCAAATACCTAGCTTCTAGCGCCCAAAACTCTATTGATAAAAATGAAATTATAGACTGCCAGGCGAGAGCTCAGAAAAGAATCCGGATTAAACAAATAATAAAAGCAGAAAAAATACAGAGAAATGTACAAAGAGACATAGAAACAGAAGCGGACACGCTGGATGGCCTAGATAACGTCCTAGAAAGCAACCAAAGCTGCGCAGCTTGCAGAGGTCTTCTCAGGTCAATAGAAGAGTTCTCAGAAGAACATCTATCAATGAATCTTTACCCGCCTGATGAAGACTACAGATCAATAAACCCAAAGGCATGCAGCTTCATGGCGATTAGCAAGCTGAACCCTATCCAGCACGCCTACATACAGAATGTGCTCCGCATGGCACCAAACTACACGTGCTCCAAAAACTACAAGGAATTTGAGCACCGCGATATTAATGCTTTGGATAATATAGAGTCATACTCTGTTGAAATGCGGATGCTTGAGGCACATAACCAGATGAAGAAATTTTACACCGAACTAAAAGAAATTCGCGAGAAGCTTTTGGAGCCGCAACTGAAAATGAGCGCCTTCAAGGACTTTGAAATAGCAGCACAAACATACTTTGCATATATCAATAGGCAGGTTGCGAAATTTTCAGATGTGCTATTGGGATTCACATACAATAAAAAGACACTCAATACATTGAAAGAAAGAAAAAAAGCTCTGCACCTTGCGCATCCCAAAAATGAGGCAGAAAGACGACAAAAGGAGTATATAATGGCAAATAAAAGTAAATTTTATCCGGAAATTGAGCATGCTGCATTTGCAAAGGGCGCTATGCTCAACATGATATTCCAGATAGAAGAACTAGTCCCGCACATTGATGCCATATATAATATTATTAAACAAGGAGGTAGTGATGCACCCATTGATCTAAATTGTATAAAAAAGCATATTCCAGAGCTGAAAAAAGCACTGGCAAAGTCTTTTGATAGCATAATTGACTTTAACCCCGATTCCTTTGATAATGAGATGCTTTCTAATGCCGGAGCTACAATGGAGGAAGCTCTAAAGATATTTAGGCCTATGATGCATATAGTAACCAGAAGCGCGATAGAAATCTTTGCTCAACTTGACAAAGTAGATGAGTGTCTAATAAAAGACCTTGCTCCTGACTCCAATGGTACTAACCCCCGTGTTAAAACACCAGCAGATATGCCCAAAAAAGGATCCACAACAGCGGAAAAAGACAATCCTTCTAAGTTAAATAAAAAGCCTGCGATAGATCAAACAGATGAGTCCGATCACGGTCCCCAACCATCTGGAGATTCTGTCTGCAGTGAAAGAGAGAAAGATCAGGCTAAAAGAATAGCAGATACTTATGCAAAAACTCTTGATGTAATGATGGAGTTCATAAAGGGTTTGTGTGCCTCTATACACAATAACTACCTTTCTGATAGTGATATTGTGGATAAGAATGAGGAAAAGGACAATAATGGCTTTGATTATATGTTTCCATCGCTTGTTCAAAAAAGCGAACAACTCAAAAATCAACTAAAATCTGTTGACACCCTGCGAAATCGCCCAGGAACAAACTCAGACGAATTATAAAGTACACGGATGCCTCATCTGCATATCTCCAATAGAGAAATAGCTATATGCAAATAAATTTCTGTTTTCTCAAAGACCTAGTGTTTTACATATTTAAAGCTTAAATATTTTAGTATATTTTGCTATTTTAATTCTTCCCTATAATTTTTAGCTCTTTTACTTAATTCATTGATTTCTTTTCTACACTGCATATTGCAGCTTAAATTCTTATGCCAACACAATGCACACTACAGATGTTTTTTTAGATTATTTTTCTAAAATTTGTCTTCTCTTAAATATGTTTTCATTGCAGTATCTATATCAGTTTATTCGCATAACATAACATGAGTTTATAAATTAAATATGAAAGAAGCAGGATCAGGAGACTCTTTAGGGTTGTTCCATATTGTCTATATCTTGCTGGTGTCCCTCTTTGTTTCTTTTTTAATGATTCTTTCATTTTTTTTGCTTTGGCTACTTACATTTCTTTTGCTGCAGTGCATTATTTCTATCATAGAGCTAATTCTACTCACACTCCTTTAGTTTATCCTTTTTCATAAAATTCCATTGTTTTTTTGATATTCAATAGAAGCGATTTTGAATATACTTTATCCAGAAAGTCTTATGAAAATTTGGGTTTTATACGAAGAGAAAGAACTTCAGCAGTATTTAGAAAAAAGAAGTCTGTGTAAATACATTCAGCGCATATAGAAACATTCTTCAAGAAGCTTTCTTTAAAATAACAAGGCCTATCTGGCATGTTACTGTGTTTAGGCTTAAGACATACTGTCTTTAGAGCATACTAATAATAAACTTTTCGATTTTCTGGGCTGTTTCGTATTATTTGCATACTTTTAACCCATAAAGAACATTTTATTTTAAGTCAAAATATAAAATTATATGGGCTTAGGTAAATATATGCAATAGTATAATTACAGAAGAATTAATATAAAAAATCCTGTTAAATGTAACTATTGCGCGAATCTGCTTATTAACCCACTGAATATAGGAATTAAATACCCAATTAAAACAGGTAAATTATACCTCTTGCATAAGATCTTCTGTACCTCAAAAACCTCTACTTTCCTTCTGTGAATATCTTTACTTATATATCTCGTTATTCATTTGCTTCAACTACTCTGTTATTTTTTCTTTGTAAAACTGCATTCTGTTGGTGCTCAGATTGTAATACTTGTGTTTTAGTGGTCTCTCATAATTATTTATTTGCAATTCTTCTTAGTATAAGAAAACTCTCAAGGAGTAATAGCTCTACAAAAATTGTCATGTGCACTAATTAAAATTCATAAGCCGGTAGACCACCTATCAAACGGCTCTTAAATATATTATAAATGGCCCAGCGATCTTTAATAAAGCCACCAATAATTAAAGCGGGTTATAAAATCACTTTCAGTTTGATTTACTTATTAAGATGGAGATGAATAGAAGATTCAGCTTAGAATTTAATAGAGATGAAATAGAAGATGCATTTGATAACAGAGACAATATAGATGATCAGGACGCTAGTGACTCGGAAAAGCTTCTCTTAACATGGCTTCCAATCATAGGCGACTCTATGTCTATTTCATCTACACACTTGTCTCCAGAGGAGCAGACAAAAGTGCTGGAACTAGCCAAGCTATATGTATATGAAGAAATATTAATTAGCAAAGGCAAAGCAGACGATGCTATCTATAAGATGTTTCTGGAAAATGCCAACATAGACATTATCCAAAAATACGCCACTAGTAAAATAGAAAAGATTTACACCAATTTAGAGAAAGCGAATATTTTGGATATAGATAGAGAGACGTATTTTAAACAAAATGTGAATGCAGCATATATTAAACTTTATATAAACTTTATTCAAGAGGATCCAGACATTAGCAATTCTGTTAGTAGCTGTTTAAAAAATATCAGCTCATATTATGACAGTGAGATCCAAAATTCAGAAAAACTTACTTTAGCAGACTTATACATACTAGACAAAGACGAAATGCCTCTTATAGACTATGGAACACAGTATATTTTCACACAGTTTTCCAAGATTAAAGATGCAAATAGCATTCTAGAAGAAGCTAGAAGAACCAATAGAAGCAAAGACGAAACTACGGAAGAGTTAATAAGACTTATTCCAATGGAAGATTTAAAGATCATTTCCGCAATTAAAAACAACTTATCAGATATTAATGAAGAGAGAATAGCCTCATTTAAAACCCGCCATATCCTGGAAGAAACACTCCATATGGTAAAGTATAAAGAAGAATTCAAAAATGGTTCTAGCTACTATGAAGTTTCTAACAAGGTAGTCACGTGTTTAAAAGCTCTATTCTCTTCGATTTCTAGCCTATTTGGCGATAAAGAACATCAAACTAGCTATACAAGTATAATCCAAAGCTATTGCAATGAAAGACTGCGCGAGATTAATGAGTCTATTGAGAGAGTTGGCAACGAAATAAAAGGTCTAACAAAGGATATTCATGATATAAATGGTAGAATTTCTATTATTAGATCCCGCATTGGACAAGGCGCAGCAAGAGCCAATGATGAAAACGACTTTATACTTGAGACAAAAAACTCTAGAGAGCAGACTAAAAAAAAGAATTCGCTGTCTGAGCTCAAAAATGAGTTAACTCAAGAAGTTGAGAGCTGGAACAGATATATGGAAAAAATGAAGTCAGATGGCGTGAGGCTGAGAACAGAAAACTTGTCTTTGTTTAGATCACAGAATGCGTATATTATAGATAATATTAGTATGTTCAGCGAGGTGATCAATCCAAAACTCCAGGCTCGAAAAAGTATATTTTCTAACAAAAAAGTGGCGTTTGTGGCATTTTTACAGCTACTTGCAGTCACATTTTTGTTTTTTCTGTACTGTTGCATACTATATCACGTGGATCTAATTGTTTCACTGTCAATCCATATGTAGATAACATACGTGCATCTGCAATATATATGGTATAAATATAGAGAACTTATTTATTTATTTTCTGACAGAAAATACCTCTTTCTCTGTGTATATAAATGGTTATATTAAATATACTCTTTGAAACAGCCTGCAATGGCATTCTATTACATTTATATACTGCACTGGCCTAATATGTTATTATGTTTATTTGATTTACATATGTAATATTTGCTAGATAGTTCTTGGCATACAAAAAGAGCCCATGATTTCAATAGAGACTTGCCTCTACTATAAGCAGAAAAAATTATAAAGAAGTCTCAACTACACCTAAATCTATTTTCAGTGCAGCATTTTATCTAATATGTTTATTGCATGCATATCCAGTGACTTCATAGTGTATACTTGATTTGGGCTATATTTTGTAGAATTAAATTGTTTGTCTCTTACGCATTGCAATTTCTTTATAGGAGTTTATATAAACTCAGCGAGTATATTTAATGTGTGTCAACAATTACTAAATACAACACATTATTGTTATGCCAGTCTTATATATTGTAGCTATAGTATAATCTCTCCTTTACTTGAATCCTATTGCACTCACATATGTTCAGTTTTGTTGATTTTATATTATTTAAGTTTCTCTGTGCTTTTATTTTGTGTGCACTGTTTGCTTTATTGTATGTTTTTCTGCATTGGTATAGTGTGCCTCTGTAAAAATATAAACTGTATATTTTTTATACAATACTTTTGCCTGAAGAGTAATAATCCAAAAAATAAAGAGCTATAGAAATTGAAAGAAAATAGAATTCTAGGAATATGCTAATTCTGCGAAAAACACAAAGACATTTAAAAGAATCTTGCACAGAAGCACTATGATCATTTAGAGTCAATGCTAGAAGACAAAAAATCATAAGCACCAAACTTATACTGGCATAGTAATACAGTTGCATAGAAAGAGTTTTTAGTATTTTAGCACAGGAAATTACATATTTTCAATCACTGAAATAACCATATCCAGAAGCTCATTGAAAAAGACATATAACCCGAATTCAGCCAGATCGCATATACTCTTCAAAATGCCTTAGATAAAACAGGATGAAACTATCCATAAAGTTATTCTAAAATGTCCTTGTCATGTAGGTGCTTGAAGTAGACTTAAATGATATTTGCGTGCTGCTCAGTGAAAATAAATAGCTTTTCCAGTGTGCTTGAAATATTTAGATATGCCTACGCTGACAGAGAATAAAAGCTAGAATACAAATACATTCCATAAATCTATCCGGAATTTTATAAAAATAAACTCCATTTCAGAATGAAGCTAGAAAAGAAAGACAACTTTAACAAGAATGAAGCTTTTGAATTGATCTTAGACAAAATGCTTGCTATAAGTAGTTTCTTCTTTATATGGATTACTACAGCATATACTAGATGGCGATTTTACAACTCATTTATTGATGTATAGACTTCACTTATACAGAAAGTGGCATGCAGCAGAAAACTAAATAAGAGGCACCTAGCTATAGAGAGTAGAAGAATATTAAAGTAAAAAACTAGCATACTGTATCTATAAACGTCCAGACCGCAATTCTGTTGCTAGTAGAAGAGGTTTATTATAAAACCATAGAATACATGATATAAACGACTTAAACATATACAATAAATTCGCATACGACAAATCCTTTTCTTTGTGACATGCTTTTCATTCACAGAAAAAGTAGAGTATAGACAAAAATGCAGTACATTTATGGGGCATGTGCATAGATAACAGCATTATATTAAACATGCATCTAGTCTAATGTGCGCTTATGGATGATAAACAAGAGAAGAAGTTAAACTAAATACAGAGAGCCATGGTTCTTTGTTATAAAATGATATGTCTTCCATACAGAACTTGGGCTTCTATAAAGATAAACATACATAGCGCAGTTCTAGATGCATTGGCTATCACATTTCAGCCAACATACATCCACGTGTTTGTAGTACAATTTACAAGCGAGTTAATACTATGCACTATTTTCGTCTAGCCATGCACTCTGCACTCTCTTACAGAGTCTCTTTTTATTTATGGCCAGTCTTTTCTTTCTGTGGATTAATTTATAATTTTTTATGCCCTCAATTTCTATTCTATTCTTATGCTAGTTAGCTCTTTAGAAGACTATGAAACGTCCAGCTCGGACATGGATTGGATTGATAGATTTGTTGACGGGTTCACGGACCAAATGATATTAAGAGTCGACCAGTTTTTTATTGACGACCCCTTTAACTTATTCGGTCTCTCCGATCTTATAAAAGGATACGATAAAACCATTCGGGCATTTAGAGGAGAAGACATTTATGTGTCGCCAGATGCAAGAGTTATACTGTACTATATGATCCACCAAAGATACATCATAACCAAAAAAGGATTGGAGGGCATGCATGGCATTGTAAGCTCAGGAGTGTATGGCAAGTGTGCAAGAGTGTTCTGCAATGGATTTCCGTTTCTTCCAATTGGACTCAGTGAAAAGCCAAACAAATCCACAACAAAGCTCTTCTGCTACCAATGCAAGCAGATATACGAGGCAAGAGGTGAGCTCGGGGAAGTGGATGGATGTGCCTTTGGCCCTACATTCCCGCATCTGTTCATTCTCATGTACAGAAATTTATTCCCAGAAGTAATAGAAGAGGCAAGCTATGTACCAAAGATATTCGGGTTCCAAGTGGCTAGCCCATCTAAAGAATAGGAGTTAGAATAAATTTAGGGGTCCTTCAATTTAAATAAACACACTAGATTTTCTTCATTCCAAAGCTGCTTGCAAAAAGAGCCATCTGCACTAAATTAAAATATAACCCGAGTGGCATGCCAAGAATTTTCATTTATATAAATATTTTAAATAAAAGGCTGCTGTGCATTATATAGATGCAAAACCAATATATACTTGAGGCACTTTAAACCGCACTGCGAATAGCTGTACTCATAAAGCCAAATATTTAATGCGCTTTGAGAACCCCCAATTTTTTATTTAATACTTAGAGTAGAGAAGCATACGCAATAAGAAAGTAGTCACTAAATAAGATAAAAGGGATATATAGAATATAAAATAGGCGTTGGATATATTATAGAATAATATGCGTATTTATTTATGAATCTGTATATCGCCTAAGTATTTGAATGGGCAGCGCATACTTATTTTCATCTGTTTTTTCTAGGTATTCATCCTTAAACTGAACAACTACACCATTAATCACTTTCTCTCCTAAATTACACAAGCAATAAATAGCTCCATAGTGTGATTCTGGTGTTTTTGCTCCATCTGCCCAGGTTTTCAACAAAGTGTTTAAAACCCTTGGAGCAAGAGTTGTGTACGAAAGGGAGTACGTATCGTATATGTGCTTTATTGTAGCAGATGCCCTTCTTCTTGCGGACAGGCCAGGGGCATCTTCATTTGCAGTACTGCCTGCGCCATCTTCTGCTCGCGCGCCATCTCTGCTGTCCAGACCTATGCTTTTTCCTACCACGCATGTAAGCAAGGAAGGAAGCATCTGGTGCATATATGGCTCTATAAATATCATTTTGTTCATAATCAAACTTTCATATACGGTGATGATATCGACCAAATACTCCCCGTTTCGAAGGTTTTTCAAAATCTCTTCGTTAAAAAAGTGCACAAAGTACGGAATTAGCTGCTGTATTCCGCTCTCATTTTTGAGGCATTCTGATGCAATACTTACTGTTTCCTTTTCCTTAATAAACTGCACAATTTTCTCGTAGTATAGCTGCAATTCCTTGGACAGAAGGTGCTTCATATGGTTTCGTATTTCAATGTCCTCCTTCATGGCAGCCAGCGTGTCTTCTTTCTTTATTTCGGGCATTCTTTCCATGGGCAGCGGATTCTGTGGTATCTGCGGCTGGACGCCTTCAATGGCAAGCCAGTGCTTTGAAATAACAGGCTTCTGCGGGATCTTTGGAAGAGGCGAGGTAAGAATTGACTCCAGATCTAGCTCTTCATCTGGTACATAGTACAGGTTAGACCCAGGAATGGATTTAAACATGAGGGAGTTGCTTGTGTTATACCCAAGCAATGGATCTATCTCTTTTGAAAGAAGCGCATAATTCACATCTTCAATTGAAAGTTTTGATCTTTTTGAAGCTATCATGAATTTTGATGACTCTTGTGCCAGTTCTTTTAGCCTGTATTCCAAGTCTTGCGCAAGTATTTTTAAGTCTTCATCTTCTATTTCTGGAATTCCTTTGGACTGCGCATACGCTTTAAGAGTCTCAATTGAGAAAAGCATAAGTGAAATAAAAAAAAACAATTATGTTTTACAACCAAATGCACTTACAATGCGCATGCACCGGAATAAACAGAGGAGGTTTGAGAGATTACATTTTTATAAGCTCGTGTGCATTATAGTATTGCACTTAAAAT
Source organism: Nematocida ausubeli (assembly GCF_000738915.1). Taxonomy (NCBI): domain Eukaryota; kingdom Fungi; phylum Microsporidia; genus Nematocida; species Nematocida ausubeli. The sequence continues at coordinate 422,978 of NW_026515636.1, forward strand.
ACTATGTATTTTATATTCTGGTAAAAACTAATTTTTAGATATGGTCTACAAAAATAATAGATGTGTGCACAGATATAAGAAAATAACTTGCAGTTTATCTATATCTCTGGTTTAAATCTTGTATTAGATTAATCTGGTCTGTTCCAGAGATAGTATTTCTGCATCTAGTAAAAGTGCATATAAGTTGGCTAGAAAGCAGTATAGCTAGGCATTGCTATTTATTTATTAAATTATTCTCTATACACAAAAGCTCTAAACTAGACCCATTACTAGAAACAATTTGGTTATGAGAAGCAGTCAAATAGAATAGAGCTCAGCTAAGTCAATGCAGACACATTAATAAGCAAAATTAGCAACAGTATGCTGTAAAATATACAGGCAAAGAAAACAGAAATTTCCTCTAGCTAGACACCAACCACAAGAAAATAACTTCTGCAGTGCACACAGAAGAAGACAAGAAGAAAAAACTCGTCTAAGACTAACATTCCCCCCACAAGGAGCCAGCAGGTAACTAATACTCGTGCGGCCATATGCCTGCGTACACACCAGAACCCGTTCGATCTCTGAAGTTAAGCGCGTGACAGCTTTGATAGTACTGCGATGGGAGACCGCGTGGGAACACAGAGTGCTGCACTTTTTGTCCTTTTTCACAGTCGAATTTACAATGTCCAGAGACTCTATATGTACGAGTAGCTTTAACCTGCTAGCCATTTGGCTCTATAAGCTAGTGGCTTAAATCCTCTCTGAATAGTATATGCCTTTCTTCATAAACATATGGCTATATATAGAGAACAGGCAAGTTTTTATACTGTGCAAGAAAATATTTGTGTCTTATTACTTAACTGCTACTAAAGCCTACTGTCTGTCTCTCTGGGAATCCAGTAACACTGCAGTACGCTTCAATATGCATAACTTTCTGTACAAGAGCGCGTTTGTACACATGTGCGGTGAGGCAGTTTTGTTCGCTCTAGAGCTGTTTTTCTCTCTTGCACTATATATTCTTTGCTTATATCTAGATGCCTGTGTGCGAGTGGGTCTTTAATTCTTGTCTATTTTTTGATTTTCCTATGCTCTCTTCTATATTTTTGTATCAACCACTTCAAACTAAAAATATTCTAACACCCTTACATATATACACTTTATTTTCTTGTAGACACCTAAGAATAAAAACTGCACGTACTCAAGTGTATGGAAGAGGTCTATTTCCAGAGTGCAGAATATATATGTAGATTAGAACCAATACTTAGGCACTGTTAGTTTGATTTTATAGATAGAGTCTCTTTAATTTCTTTATTACCATGATTTTATGTGTTGCTCTTTTACATTAGGCACTATAAATCTACTTACATGCCTAAAGCCCTTATACATTGAAGTTTTAAATATAAAAATATGTGAGAATAGTCATCTGTGCAGCTATGCTGCGAATATGTATGTAGCTTTGAAAAGCGCTGTGTCTTTAATAATTTAAATCTTTATTTAAGAGAGAAGCATCCACAAAAGATCTACTCTTTGTTAATATAGCTAATCTGAAGTCTAGTGGAAATTGCTGCATCCCGCACTTCTTTAATCGTTGACTCTGCTTTTGCTGCAATGAACTCAAAGACCCAGGGGGACTCAAGAGAAGAAATCACAGATGGGTTTCCGCATGGCCCGCAGAGCACCCATAGGTCAGATAGCAAATAGAGAGACTTGATAATACATGCAGAGTCATTGGTTTCTTCAGCAATTATTTTAACAATTAAAAGTATGATATTTACCGAGTTTAACACACAAGAACTGCGCCCATCTGAGGCCTGCACAATACATGAGAGAAGGACAAGAAGAGATTCTCTCAGAACAAAAATAAATCCACTGTCACTTCCGTCATCCTTCAGCTTAACCACGCTCATTGCAATTTCCATGATAGACTCATGGTATCTATCGAATATCTTCCCAACTGCAAGAGAGATATCAGAGAACGTGGAAATGGCGGTAGCTTTTGCTTCTCGCGGCAAATGGGGAGACATCACAGCCTGCATTAGAGTGGGCACAATCTGGTACATATACACACTGAATCCAAGCTGCATTGAGCTCGCCATGGAGCCAATAAACATAATTAGACTGGTTGCAAATATGGGGCTTTTCAGGTCTTTGTTTTCATCACTGCAGAAGGTGCGAAGATCCCGAATGACAAATGGAATCAGCTCCTCTGCATAGTTGCCAAAGTCAATCCCCAGTCTGTCTGCAAGCAAGCCCAAAGTAAGATATGCCTCTGTGTAGAGAGACACAAGCTTTCCTCTGTGTAGAATGAATATGCACACGCTGACTATATCATGTGGAAGATTAGGTATTTGATCCAGTGTGCACGTACTAACGCATGCCTGTATTAGGTTCATATAGCAGGAGATTGTCTCTTCGTTTGAGTTTGGAGAAACAAGCTCGTTCTTTGTCTTCCCAATAATCTCGCCCAGGAAGCTAATTACATTCTCAAAGTATGTAGGAATTGCTGCCTTAATTACCTCAGCAATAGCGGAAGAGAGGGACACTCGAAGCGTAAACTGGGTTTCGTGAAGGGAGAAGAACGTACGGACCAGCGAGTCCAAAATCATTGTGAAGTTCGTGAATATTGCGTGGTCTCTGTACGTGTCGGAAGTGCTTTGTGCTCTAACTGCACTGGCAATTCCTGTAAGAGTCCAGGCTGCAGTAACAGATGTGTCTGAGTTAAGGCTGATAATTTTCATAATTTGCCGGATGATGTCGTTTTCCAAATGACACTGCTCCACTGCAGAGTATGCATACTTGAAGAATCTTTCAAGCAGCCACATCCCCGTGTCCAAAACCACTGGGTTTTTGGACTCAAGCGAGTGAAATACAAGAGGCCCAACGCGCTTAATCATTGGAGCAAGCGGGTTCACGGTTTCCTCATTCAGTATGGAGCCTAGTGCGATCATCCCAGCCTCAAACTTGACAGGATCCTGGGAGATAATGAATGTTTCGATTGCGGAGATAAGATTGAGAGGTTCGCTGAATGCCTTATTTACTATGTTCCCGTTGATCTTCTCCGGCGCGCAATGTGCAATTGAGGTAAGCAGCCAGGCAGCGGCCTTGTGAGGCATCCACTCATCTGTCTGCTCCAGGTCTTCATTCATAGCAAGTATAAGACACTGGCCAACAAGCGTGGAAAAAACCTTGCTTATGATTTCCCCGTGGCTGTACATCTCGTGCTCAGTGATCGCACTCCACATCTCAATTGCAGCAAGAATCTTTTTTTCGCTCTCTGAGTACATGTAATTCATAGCAATGTTCCCAAATGCCAGCCCAACATACTTTACCACTTTGCTATAGTACATAAAAAGAGTTCCTGTGTAGCACCGCAAGGCAAGACACGCTACGTCTTCATTGCTGGAAGAGCATGCATTGAAAAGTGTTTCCATCACAATCAGGCACTCGTTTTCAATGTTAATATTGTGAGATATAAACTCCAGGCACCTGTCTAAATTCTTAAACGCGCTTTTCTGCGTGTCCAAATTCTCTGACTTGGCTCCATTTATAAGCACTGTGAGAATAAATCCAGACGAGTGCAAAATAAGCGACTCGTCCATTCCAGTGGTGTCCATGCACAGAATACCAATGGTTTCCATTATATTCATGCGCACGGTCTCTGACTTTGTGTCCACACCAACAGAAGAAAGATCGGAGAACACCTCAAGCCATCTTCCGCTCACAACCTCAATTCTGGCCACAGCCCCCAGACACTGCCCTAATATTTCACCAACACTGCCTTTGCAGCTTCCCAGACTTCCTATGAGTTTGGCCTTCAGCGCCTCTCTTTCCTTTTCGCTAAGCGACGTCCACTTCATATTCACCTCCTGCCTCTTTTCCTCTGACTCCCATGAGAAAAGCGTCTTTAAAACAAGCCCAGCAGTCATTGTGTCTCCAAGCGTACCCAGTGATGTATCAACTAGAATGTCAAGAAGCGCATCTATCATTCCTGCAAAATTGCTGGAAGACTCATCAATAATGTGCTTCTCTGCTTCTTTTCTTTTCTGGTTATCTGTTCCTTGCAGATTATTTAGTGAGTTAAGCACTTTCTTCTTTAGCATAAAAAAAATAAAAACAGAACCGGTCATATAACTTTATTACGCTTATGCGGTGCTATCACTGTTGTTGCTTTCCTGGCTGTCAGAAGCAAACTCCTCTTCATCGCTGTCATCACTACCGTAATTACCTGAATCAGACACTTCATCTCTATCATCAAAACTTGAATCATCTCCGTCTAGGGTGGTTGAGTTATCGTCCTCTTCAAGGCTGTCCTCTTCTGTCACAGTAGTGGATGAGCCGAGGTCATCTGTTGGATCGGAGAAATCATCGTTCTCAACCCCAGTGGTTTGGTCGCTTGTGTAGTCCTCGGATACGTTGTCTTCTGCCTCATCACTTTTTCTCTTCACTGGCTTTGCATTTGAGCTTCCTTTGGAGTGGTTCACCATGCCAAGAATATAAAATTTTTCAATTTATGGATTTTTCTGATACGCCAAAGCCAGCATATGCTTGGCGCGATGGTGTAATTTCTGGGTATTTGGCTGATTTTCAAGCCTTGCATCTATATATAAACTGATATCATCTAAAACTGTATATTTGTAACGCATTTTTATTATTTAGAAAATAGCCCTTTAACGAGTCTTACAGGGGAAAGCATTGTCCGAGATATTTTTGATGATGCCCATATAAATAAAGCTACCATCTCTATAAATATTCCAAGGCTTGCAATTTTAAAAGAAACCATAAATCCAACAAAAAATAGAAGAATACTTTGGAAGTACTCAAGCGACTTAATGGACATAAGAACAGAGATGAACACAAGGACATTTCCTGCTCTAATTAACAGAGGGTCAAATAGTAAAAACCCCAGTAGCATGAAGAACAGTCCAGATGCTGTGAATGCATACTTTGGCTTCATGAACTCATTAAGTGTAAACCTATGGTAGACCATTAAAAAATTTATTAATAGATGGATGGTAATAGACCATATCACTAGCATAAGTTACTGGGAATTGCAAGGTCTACAGCGATGCCTGAATACTTTTTATCATGCGCTTCAACCATATCTTCCCACTGCTTTTTGGTTATGCATGGCCTTTCAGGTTTGGCATTTACTCCACGTTCTAATCGCTTTAATATTTCGTTTTCATTGCAAATTTCCTCTGTAGGTTCAAGAGTCTCTAGCTGTGGTTTTTCAAGAGTAACTTCAGTTGCCATTTGCTCAACCTCAGTATGAATGGGGTTATCCATTTGCTCACCCTCAGTATGAATAGGATTGTCCATTTGCTCACCCTCAGTATGAATAGGATTGTCCATTTGCTCAGCCTCAGTATGAATGGGATTATCCATTTGCTCAGCCTCAGTATGAATGGGATTATCCATTTTCTCAACCTCAGTATGAATGGGGTTATCCATTTGCTCACCCTCAGTGTGAATGGGATTATCTATTTGCTCAACCTCAGTATGAGTAGGATTATCCATTTTCTCAACCTTAGTATGAATAGGATTATCTATTTGCTTAACCTCAGTGTGAATGGGATTAGCTATTTGCTCAACATCACTATAAATTAAACGATCTACACCGCAGAAGGATACCGTTCTCTCTTGCATTAAAATACTTTCTCTAAATACCAGTAATCCAATGACTATAATAAAGATGCCCAAGCACATTATAGATATATGCCATAACCCGAATAACTGTATGTAGAAAGCCAGTTTATACTTTATACTGTGATATATTTTAGTTGGCAATCCAGCCTCGTCGTATTCTCTTTCATCGTTGTTTGAAGTATATGTTGTTGGTCTATAAACTCCAGAGCCTCTTGCAGAACTTTGCCGATAATTGGTGCCGAGAGGATTCTCAAAAGTACTTTCCCTAGTATCAAAATAGTTATCTGAAGCAGTCCTCGCTGGAATATAAGCTCTTCCACTATATATACCTTCAGTTGGATTGGGTTCTTCGAATCTTGATATTCGTACTGTATTTAATTGATTTGCATCACCACCACTGGATGTTGTATAGTATGTTTGAAACTCACCTCTATTCCTTAGCTCAACCTCACATGTAAACATATAGTAAAGGTTCATTAATACCGGGAACAATATAAGAGCTGCGCCAACCCCAAGTACCCCAAAACTTATTATTCTTTTCTGCATATATTCTTCCATATTTGTATGTTTAATTTTTTTTTCAAGAATCAGTATTTATATATAAAAGATAGAGTTTTAATTTTAATATAACTGAAATATGAATATTGCTAATACAGCTGCATATTTCAGTCTATTCAGCCAAGCAGTGTCATTTTTTGATATTTACAATGTGTATAGAGTAGTAGTCCTTTCTAGGTAGTGTTTAAATAACAGTTAGAACTATTCTACAATAAATTCTTATAAAGAAAACACCCTCTTTCCATACTTTTGCTGTGACGGGTTTTAAAATTACTTTAAAGCCGCGTTTTTTGTTGCTCTATATAATAGTAAGCTCTTTAAATAATGTTCAATATTATGGCGCGTGCAGTTGCGTAATTTAGAGGAAATTCAAGCTTTAGTAAAGAGCCTAGTTTTAGTATCAGCACATGGCTTTCTTGAATAAACCCGACAAGAAAAAGCACTTCCTGCCTTTTTGCACTCTATTAGCAAAGAACATATGTTCTATAATAGGAAACTTGAGTTTTCAATAAAATAAAATAAACAGTAGTTTGCCGGAAAATTAATTTATTTCTATATATTGAATAAACCAACCGCATATACTTTACCATCATAGTAAGATAGAAGAGCATAAAAAAGTCTACACCATCTTGATTGCATTAACGGACTCAATAAATAACAAATATAGCAGGATATAGACAGTGCTCTGCTTCTTTCGAGAAATATATTTGTTGTATCCTCTCTAGAATCTAATGGCATGTATTATATTACTAATAAAACTATAATTGAGGCTACTTGTCATATGAAGGCTGGTTTACTAAATGCAGAGGGTATAGTTAGAATGTAGTCTAGCTAAGGGAATTTACTCTTATAAAGGCCAAGGTTTAACAATAAAACCTTAAAAAAAGTAGTAATGAGAAAGGATGTGTAATGCCTATACAGTATTTAGAATACCTAGAACTAAGAGTTGTTATAAAGGTGGCGAGTTGTATTTTACCGTGTATTTGCATCCATAGAAAGCACCAAAGAATACTCTTTAGATCGTATATAATCCGAAATAAGAATAGGCGCTTATAAGTATCCAGATGCTTGGATAAGTGTAAATTGAAACTAAAGAGTTTGAGAAGTATAGAATAAACTACCAATGCTTAGCTGCGAAAATACAAAAGAATATTAAAACAGTTCCTTCCAAGAAACCTTCTAGAAATTTCAAACCAAGTGTACAGAAAAAACTTGCAACATGTGTAAGAAAAAAGGACATCCTGCTTGGGGCTGTTATGTTAAGGCAGAAACAGTAAAAGTATTAATAATGCCTGTATGCCCATAAGAGAAGATTTACAAAACGTATAGATTTAAGCCTATAATAATGATGCTATTCTGTTTATGCTCTGTATTTCTGCAAGATAGAGTAACCTTCATCTATGCACGAGATCTAATGCTTCTCTCATATTAATTTTAATATCCATGTTCTTCTTTATTATATTCAGACTTCTGTATAAACTTCATTGGATTTACTTCAGTTTGGTTGCTTATAAGTGATTATAGAAGGAAAAGCATATATGCTATTAGAAGACATTAATATAAAAATGTATGGAGGTTCTGACACAAACAAGGAATAATCCCATCTGCTCTTACCCTGCACTAGTCTTATGTATGAGGGAATAGTCAATCCATTGTATTAAACATGAATACTGTCTTCCTCACATATATTAAATATTACAAGGGCGTAAAAATTAAATAAATAAAAATGAAAGTGATTTTGGCAGTGCACCTAGGATACTTAGTACTCTTGCTCTCGGCATTAGTAAAACACATTGGACTTCCACTATATTACCAACACAGGCTGGAGCTGGATATGCAGGAGGTAAAGAATGCCTATAACGTATTTGTGCGCACGTACATAGATACTAGTGCAAAAGACCCTCTGCAAAAGTATGAGGAGATTAAAAAACTAAGAGAGATAGTTATTTACAGCGACATAGTTGGGTGCGATAAAGTGAAACCCCTTTTGTCCTTGGATCCAGTAAAGATAGCTGGGGAGGTAGATTATTTATATGCACAGCTGGTGAAGAAAATAAATCAGCCAAGAAAGGTGCATCTGCAATATTCACTGGAGTGCAACTTGGGCATGCTTTGCTCGCTTATTCTTCCTAGCGTTCTGGTCGTTCTTACCAATTTAAAGGGACTTATTAAGACGCATTCTCTCTCACACTGTTTCACAAAGAATATTTATGGGTGAAGAAAACTTAAAAGAAATGGTAAATGAAGAGAAAGTACAGACTCCTGCAGAAACAAACAAACCACATATATTGACAAAGGAACACAAAAAGGCTTTAAGCAATTTCAGAGAACAAGTCAGATATAAGGACTATAAGGGGCTTGTAAGAACTCTAAAGGTAATTGAGGAAATCATTCTGCGCCCGCAGCTTTACATTATAGAAGACAAGTACAGGGAAAGATACGAGCTAGTTCACGAGAACATTCTGCTATTAAAAAATATTCTAATAAGTGACATAAAGTATAGCATAACAAATGAAAAGGGGCTTGATAAAAGCGCAGTTCTTCTGTCAACGATCCTATCGGAAAAGTATGTGTCGGATGTGCAAAAGTCCATTGTGATCTGGATGTCAAATAATGTGCAAACAAAGCACACTAAAGAGATACAAAGGTTGGAAAATCTGATAGATGTAGAGAACTCTCTAAAGCTACTTCTTACCATAAAGGATAATGTAGGCATGAAAACAGCGCATCTTCCAATTTGGTGGAATATTTCTAAAGTCATTCTGTGCGACCTTTCTATTATTTTGAAGAATAAGCTGATCCGTGTGATTGACAGAGCAGATTTCTCGTGTGTTGACTATTTGGAGGCCCTAAAGGCATGCATGGAGTTTGAAACCACATATCTTCTGATTTCAGGTAGAAAAGCAACATCTCTTAACAACAAAACAAAGATAGAAGGTCTTGAGGTCTCAGAGAGATCGCCTGCACATCTGAAGCTGCTTGACGATATATCTACAGAGCTTCCTATATGCAATGAAGAGATTGAGCCAAACTCTCTAACTATTGCATTTATACCATATATTCACATCTACATTGAAAACGAGCTAAAGCCACTGGCTGACAAAAAAATGCTTTTTGTTAAGAATGAGGTGCACAGCAGTACATACAGTATATACACCACCCTGACACAGACGCTAACAAAGCTGCTCTACTTTAAATTTCCAAGTGTAGGATACTCCTTTCTCACAATAGTTGATAAAGTTATCTCAAAAATCATCAGCAAATCACCCTTCACGGAGGCAAAAGAGAACTTTCTTTCTGGAATTGAAACCATGCACTATGTAAAGCAGATGACAAAAGAAATGCTTGTTAAGCTTCAGAAAACATTTAACATCTCGGACATCGCGTCTCCTAGTACCATTCATGCGCTTGATGATCTATCCCATAGAATGTATGCGTCTTATATGCTATACATGCAGGACAGGCTGTCCTTTTTAAACAAGAAGACTCTAAAGGCAGGAAATCTAGAAAGCTACACAATTCCTTTTCTTGCTGAGCTAATTCAAGAGATAGAAAGCATATCGAGTGTTTCGTTCACGTCATATGACTATCTACTCAAAGAGTGGCTGGATATGCTAGGAGAGGCAATCTTTTTAGTTCTGTGCGAGATGAAGTTTACTGTCTCGCAAGCAGAGCAGGTTCTGTACTTTATGAGTGCGGTTGAGGTTCCCTTGAAGAGCACTATTTTAGTGCATCTTGAGCTAGATATACAGTACTCAATATTCGACAAGGCCAAGCTCTTTCTAAAGCTTTTCCTGCAGGAGCCGTCTTCCCCTGAGCAATTTATAGAAAACTTCTACAAGATGTCAAATGGCCTATTTGCTTTCCACCAGGTTCTGACAAAAGTTCCAAAAAAGCACCACAAAAATCTTATTACAGAGTTTAACAAGAGCTCGTCTCTAAATACTCTGTGAGCGCATTAGTGTGCATAGCGTGGATAACATAGGCACACGGCAAAGTCTTTATAGAGGTGCATGCATCTACGACAATTGAAAATAAAACATGACAAAGCTATAAATAAGAGAGCTATTTTAAGTGTTAGAGGGGCTACTAATAATTATACAAAGCAAAAGAAAATAGTATAATTTATGTGTAATACCCTGTATTTATTTGGATTTTGAACATGATAGATATTCTAGCATCGTATCATAGTTTTGTTTACTTTGTATGTCACTTTTTAAATGCAGCAAGTCTTTTTCTGTTTTTACGACTAGTAAAACTTTTGCAATAAGGGCTAAATCTATGACAGGATTAAAGACTTTAGGATTCCGCAAATCATCAAAGTTTATAAGGCTGTACGTTAGCTTAATAAATTTCTGTTTTTTTGGATGGTCGCAGCATGCATAAACAAACAAAGTCATGTAGATGTCATTAACATACTCTGCATCTTTAGGAGTTTTGTATCTTTCAATTATGGTGTGAAGCTTGGAAATTATGGGTATTTTTCCCTCCTCTACTACATGATTTAAAAACATTCTACATATTATGGCATTAGATAATGTGTAAAACATGTCAGTACAATATTTTTCTCCCATTGTTAGATAGGTTTCAATACATTTAACTGCAATATCAACACTCTCCGAAACTAATATACGCCTATAGTTGTAAAACAAGTTGACTCTACCATGTTTTTCTCTGGGCAGATGCTGGGATGGCTTATATCCAAGGTTGGGATAGTATACCTGCCATCTTGGGTGAAATGGGAACAGATACGTCATATTCCGCATTGTATGATTGTCATCCAGTGGCACACTTCCTAACATGTTTGCAGAGATGCGTGTGAAAGGATGAGTTGCAGGAAAATCTTTTTGCAGCGAGTAGAGCATAAATTTAATCACAAACAGATACTTATACTCAATATCAAGAGGCTTTCCTAACAAGAATACTTTAGAAACATCTTTAGATTCATTGTTCAGAAGTGCTATAATATTTTTGCTATAGCCATCTAAGCGTGTTTCTCTATTCATTCTTAAATTGTCTATTTCCATAACAGAATAATTAGTAGCAATATATCCTGTGTAGCTGTTCATTCCGTTGTAAATGTTTCCTATTTTTTTATACATTTCTTCAATGCACTTAGAACTAGCACGTGGAAATGAAAGAAGAGCAAGACTAGCATCATTACTTTCTACATTCAAAGCAATTCCATTACGTTTTTTATCAAATGTATAAACAATTTTAATTTTACCAAAGAGATCTGCCTTTCCATTTGACCTCTTTCCGGGCTTCAGCATGCTGCAATCTAGTTCTATATCCTTATTCTGCGATAGAGACATAATAATAGACTCCATAGCATCATAAATACCAACCTCGCTATCATCGTCAAAATTTAACCTTCCTAATCTGCATGCAATCTCTATATACCTAACTAGTTCCTCCGTGTCTTTCTTCTGTCCTGTTATTTCTGCAATTGCTAAAAATATATTTGCAACTCCAGAGCAGAGTTCGTTCCTTTCCTGCTTATAGTTAATTTTATCGTTCTTTAAGCAAGCAACAACTTTACTCCACTCCTTGTGCATTTCAAAGCCAATGCTTTCTGTTGGCTTAGAATATATTTCAAAGAATTCCTTCAGCTCTTTACTTATTCCTTTTCCCATGTGGCTGGTCTGATAACTTTTTGTCCTTGGGTTGTATGCCAGACAGCAGAATAGCCCTAGAAGGGCTGTCTCTACGCGGCTGTTGTAGTATATGGCTTTTTCTTTCACAAAATCAGTCTTGTCTAGTTTGCATTGCGGCACTCTAATGTATGCTGGTAGCTGAGTAGCACTATAAAATGGGAAATTAGCATCTTTATATGCGGCATTCACTAAGTCATCGAAAGGTGTAGTATACTTTATACTTTTGCTCTGCGCACTTTTTTCTATGAAGAGCTCGTTAAATACTCTGGTGTTGTCGTTTAGATTGCTTTTCTCAGTCATTTGATCAGAAAGAAGCTCATGCACTGCATTCACAAAGCTTGTATAATCCTCTACAGTGTCAATAAATTCATATATGTATGCCTGTATAAGAAAGCGTGCATTATTCAGAAATTTCCCACTCTCAAACTCTTTTTTGGTAGTTGGCATTGCAAACTCGCCTCCTTTTTTTAGCAGTGGACTGGCTCTGCACTGTCTATAGAAGTCAATAATTTCGGCCACTTCACTTTGGTAAATAATATAGCTATGCTCATTAGTGGCTGTGTCTATACCCGCAGTATGCATTAATATGCTCACAAAGTTATTATCTTTGGATGCCTTACGTTTTATGACAAGACACTTCATGTCCTCTCCATGCTCTACTGCTATTTTAATGTCAACACCTTCTGAAAGGAGAAGAAGTGCTGCAAGAATGTATTTTGCATCCTTCTTGACGTGTTTAGCTCTTAAGAAGTTCGTAAGTGCATTTGACCTTCCTGCCTCAATGGAAAGGTCTCCCTTTTCTGAAGGAAACATCTTTATGAGCTGTTCATGGTACGCGCTGAGATACTTGCCATTAGGAGCCTGTGTGGCAATGTCTTTATACACCCTGTCATTAGCTGGTGTTCGCTTAAAGTCGTAATTTTGTTGTTTTGTAATAGATAACCCATTCTCACGCAACGAATAGTTGGTTTCTATTTCAGAGGAATAAAACCGTTTGTTGTTCATGTGTCCGCTTCTTTGCCCAATATATCCACGCAGAAGATTCAAAGGCCCTTCTGGGTTAATAATCACATCCTGGTTCTTGCCAATAGAAGTCACACTGACTCTCTTTATGTCTTCTACTGTTATTTTTGTCAGAATACTCTGTAGCATCATTAAGTTTAGAAGTATTCTACTGATCATTTTTTGTAAACCAAAAAAAGATTTTCTTTTTAACCGTTTTAATTTCTCATTTTTCATTATTTTTGGCGCCCGTTATTTTTATTTATAAATGGACTATTTTGACTATTCTCCTATAGACTATCTGTATACATAATTATCCAATAATTTAAAACAGTTCTGCATTTACTTTCTCAGAAGACCTTGGAATGTATAGAACTATTTAGCTTTCTTTCTTTAAAAATATACTGTTAAATCATGGTGTTTTATTCTAAATATAATCTTTCTTTTTCTACTATTATGTGAGCTGAACTGCTTATTGTGCTATCAGCGGGAGTATGGGTCTTTGAAATATGCTATTTCTTTGATTTTCCTTTCCTCTTCCTTTTTTTTATAAGAATCAAACCATCCTACTTAATATAATTGTATGGCATGCATAGGAGAGTTTATTTTTCATATTTGCAAAAAGTATCAGAAAGAGTGAAAACTAAGGGCACATATTTCTAAAATATAGTCTTTAGGTATAAACACTGGAAATATTCTATTTAGAGAAAACTGTTCGGGTTATATCATCTTTATTTCTATCTCTAGAGGATTACTTGGTAGAATGCGACAAATAAACCATATTAGTTGTTTTCTGCAATGAATGTTCTGGCATTCATGGCGGCCATACATCCTGTTCCAGCTAATGCAATCATTTCTGTTTGGTCCTTCACTAAATTTCCACATCTAAATAGGAACTTGCTGTTTACATCTCCAACTATTAGTTTAAGCGTTTCGTCTGTAGAGATAATGAGTGTTTTTGCCAGTATTTCTTCGTTGGAAAATATTCTTGCCTGCGCCTTCTCAATTTCAATCTTTTTTACTTCAGCAGTGCTTTCTTCCACATTGAATTTACTCATCTGCTTGTATGCGTTCATGCGAAATGCCTCGTATGTGCCTTCCTTGTACCCAACGTATCTGTTAACGCCTGTAACAACGCTTGTTTCATCTGGGCAGTTTATGTAGAGAGTTTTACTGTTTGACATGCCTGCGTATATTGCTGCGGTTATTGCTGATACATTTCTTCCTATTATAACAATGTCAAACACTTTCATTACTACGAATTAAATTAGAAAAATATTCAAGTTAATGTTTTCAAGACTTTTCTCTAGAAGGAATGAGCTGGAATGGACGCTAACGCCCAAAAGATACGCCCCAGGGAGGAATGAGCACCACACCGGGAAGATATTTCTACCGCAGCTCTGCTTGATCACTTTGGTGTCAAAACAGGTAGACACTCCATACATCTTCAAAATATCAGCAAACGGAGACATATCGTATACACACGTGGGTGTTCAGGAATTTATAGATGAGCCAGATGAGGCAATTCTTCCCAACTGGCTGTACGAACAACTAGCACTCGACGGGAGCCCAGTTGAAATATCATATGTGTCCCTGCCTAAGGGCACATTTATTAAGCTACTGCCACAGAGCAAAGATTTTCTGGAAATAGAAAACCCAAAGATAGCACTTGAGAATTCTCTAAGAAACTACCAGGTGCTAAGCAAAGGGGACACAATTTCTTTATATATAGAAAGCGAGTTCAAGCACATTCTATTCACAGTGGCAGAGATACAGCCAGAGGGGCCGGGCATCATTATAATAGATACAGACTTAGAGGTGGACTTTCTTCCCCCCGCAGATTATGTTGAAAATACAGCAGAAGATGCATCTGCCCTGGTGCACATTTCCAGTGATGAGACCGTTTCAATTCACGATCCTTTCTTTACCAATAGCGATACAAGACTGGGCGTAGTTTTTAAGCACGAATAAAAATAATTAATTATACAGAATGCATGTAGAGATAGTTAAAGGGAAAAGAGTGTTTGCAGTCAATTTATTGTTTTTGTTATCATCTATAGCCGAGGTAATGTGCATAAAACCAACTGATATTCCCGAAAAGAAAATTACAGAAAGTAAGCAGATTACTGATGAAAGGCATTTAGATATAGCATCCAGAAGGAACAATGAATTCCTTCTATATGCAGGCTGCTCGTTAGGACAAACTGAGCTGTTTCTATCAACAGAAGCTAGTTTGATGAAAAAAAACTTGTTCTGCATAGCTGCAGAGTTTATTGTTACGTTCGGGCTATTTTCTACATGCATTGTTGATATATTCTTTAAAAGAAATGGGAGGGAGTATACAGACACACTTTTTATTAAAGAGAAGTGAGTACAAAAAGGCACTTTTGTCATTTGCATGGAATGTGCTGATTCATCTCCATCTTATTAAAGCTCTTCTTCAATTTATACCCAGCCTCTTTTTATTATACTTATAACCCCTTAAATAAAACAATTCAAATTTAGTTAGTTTTTATGAAAAGCAATAGAACCACTATGAATAAGACTGTATGTACAATGCTACTAGTGTGACTCTAGTATGCATAATTACATAGATGTATGCAGCGATTAAATAAGACACAGTTTGATTATCAATTTATTTAGCTCTCTTTCTATTTGTTTATGCACCACTGCAGAATTAATGCATGCTAACAGATTCAGAAGTTCCTCTGCAGATAGCTCGAATCAAAGACACTTCTTAAAATCTAATATATGCTAAAAATGCATGCATAGAATACTCTGCAATAAACTTAATATTTCTATAAATAATGCCTTTTATCCCTATAGTGTTTGGAATAAAAGTTTGCAATGTAAATGAAAATAACTAGTCAATGCTATCACATGTAATGTGTTACATTTATTCTTTGATATTCAATGAGAATTTTAGCTTGTTAAATTAGCTTCTATTGCGTCAAGGTCAAGCACTATAGTATGAACCAAGTTATCTAACAGATTTGTAAACGCCAGGCCCTCTTTTCTTTCTAGTAAGCGCAGCAGCTTCTCTCTATCTGGTGTTTTGAGCATCTTATTTATTCTTCGCTCTAAGAAGAACCATCTGTTTACTTTTTTATCCAAAATTGAGTTGATTATCTTTGCAGTTAGTCTTCTCTCAATCTTAACATTTTCAGATAAGCAGGCTATTATCTCTCCCTTATCTACATTTTGCTCTTTCATAAATGTGTTAAAACTCTTCGCTTTATTTGCACTCAGCGTATTAAACAGCTTTCTTAGCTCTTTATTCTTCCCTTTGTATATATTTAAATCGTATATTACGTAGTATGCTATATAAAGAACTGCTGATATGCCTATTATCAGAAGTAATACATCAAACGTCTTTCTGAAAGTACCGATTCTTGCCATTTGCCTCCCTGATATTCTATTCCAGTATTTAAGCTCCCTTTCAAGAAAGTTATAACTGCTTGGTCTAATTTTAGGGGAAATTTAGATAATTGATGCAAAACTAACGTATTAGATTGACAGAAAGTTTTAGTTCTTTGGACTATCCCAAAACTATATAGGTTAAAGATATTGTTGAGAGTAGAATAAAATAGTCTTTAATTTTCTGGTTTGTAAAGTCTCTGGGATAATGCAGCTAAGCTATACATTTAGAGAAGCTATATAAAAAGATCTTTTATATGGGTGGCTTGAATGAAATTATATTTTTTTGTGGTGTGTGCATAAATTGTATAATAATTGGTAATGAAAGCATGATGTGCGCGTATTCATTAAATCTCCTCAAACTCAATTTTCATTCCGCATTCACATGCGCCATTGTCATTAAATGCATGTACATGTATGGGGTCTTCCTTTACTTTTGCGCGGGTAGTTCTTCTTAGACATGCAAGCTTCTTTTTAAGTGCTTTCTTTTTTCTCTCTGCAAGCTTTTCTTGCCTTTGTTTTCTTTCTTCTTCAATGTTTGGGTATTTTCTTAAAGAAATCCTCTCTATGTCTGTTTTTCTGTAAAGAATCATTGGTTTCCAGTCTGGATTTCGTGGATTCAATGCTTTTAAGTGCTGTAGATGCCGTACGTCTTCCTTGTTCAGCAGATAGTCATTTATCGCTGTGGTTTGGGACACTAGTTCTAGTTTTAATTTGCATCTCCCGCAATAATTTACTTTAAATGCAGTTCGAATGGACTGGTCTACGCCATTTCCATGGCATTCATCGCAGACATATTCGTCATATTGCATATTTTCTTTAATTTTAGTGCTTTGTGTGTATATATTGTGGGTTTCAATTGTTTTGTTTATGAATTCAGTTCTATTCTTCATTAGCAACTGCCTTCTTCTTTTAGTTTTTTTTCAGCCTAGCATGAGTATAAGTGTTAATACTGAATCTGTGGTAATTATAGGAAGTGGCCCTGCAGCGTACTCAGCTGCTATTTATGCGTCCAAGTATAAGCCACTAATTCTAGCAGGAGACTACGAACGAACTAGCCAGTTCCCAGGAGGTCAGCTGATGACAACAACTGCTGTAGATAACTACCCAGGCTTTGCAGAGGGGATTACAGGACCAGAACTGGCTGACTTGTTCAAGAACCATGCTGAAGAGCATGCAAGAACAAAACAGCTCTGGGTGAACTCGGTCCAAAAGGATGATGGGTACTTTGTGATCTCAACCTCCCAAGAGACCTTTAGAAGCAAAGCTGTAATTATTGCAACTGGCTCAGTTGCCAAGAAGCTGAGTGCCCCTGGCGTAGATGCTCTCTGGCAGAATGGAATCAGTGCATGCGCAGTGTGTGATGGGTGGATGTTCTCTGGTAAAATTGTGATGGTCATTGGAGGCGGGGATACTGCCATGGAAGAGGTGCAGTATCTTGCCAAAATTGCAAGCAAAGTGATTTTGGTCCACAGATCAGAGACATTCCGAGCAAGGCCAGATCTGCTAAGCAAGGTAAAGACAATAAGCAATGTGGAAATACACACATGGAGTGTTTTGGTGGAGGCCAAAGGAAAGGAGTACTTAGAGTCAGTTATCATCAAAAATACCAAGACAGGAAAGGAGACAGAACTGCAAGTAGGTGGCCTGTTCTTTGCAATAGGGCACGATCCATCAACAGCCTTTTTAAAGTCTCTGGAAGAAGAAACCGGTGCAAGTTTATTAGCAAGTGACAGCTATATACAGACAGACAAAGAAACAATGCAGACTGCAATAGAGGGATTATATGCAGCAGGAGATGTACAGGATAATAAATATAGGCAGGCCATAACAGCTGCCTATTCTGGCATGCTTGCAGGCCAGTCTACAACGCAATGGCTAGACTCCCAGAAATAAATGGCTTTTTTATTCTTCTGCCTTCTCTAAATAACATTCCCCTAGCTAGTATGACTGTACTTATATGGAAAAGCCCTGTAGTGTGCACCTTTTATTCAGTGAACCACTTAGCATACACAGTATATATGTGCTTACGAGCAAATGCATCTAGATACATTTCTGTGTAGTTCTTTCTGGATGATTGCCTTAACTTGGAGTAAAATCGGGTTTAGAGTTATTGTCTAAATATGGTCTTACTACTAGCATAGTATTCACAGAATGGTGACTGTAAAATAATATTTCATTTCAAATATGCTCTTATTTTATATCTACTATAAACAACTTCACATGACTTTGAGCTAAGGTCTTTCCTTTGACTATAAGTATGCACATATATCTCTTTATTAGATGTCTGTGCAGACGTCTTTTGTAAGCAATTAAGCAACACTAAATATGCACTCTATCTAGCAATATTTTATGCTACAGTATATATTCCTGCCTAGATTCTCTTCCCAATAGCTTTGAATGAGTTTTCTATTGAATGGATTTTTCTGGATTTACAAAATACTTTCATTGGGTCTTTTAATCTGTTGTTTTCTGTATTTTTATGGATTTGCAAGAAAGAGCTATAATAGTGGCAGTTCAGCTTAAAACAGCCACATACGCTAAGGACCGGCTGTCTTCCTTAAATGAAGCACTAGAAATAGTTAAGGAGGATAATTTAATTGGAGGAACTGAATTTATCGATCCATTGGCAGCTCTGCTTCTAAGCACGCCTGACACATTTCCGCCTGAAGTACCCCACATATTTAAAGTTCTCAATAAGATATTTTCAGAAAAGAATGGAAGAGAATTCTCAAATATATTTATCAGCAAAATAGGTGTAGACAACATAATTAGGCTTTTAATGGATCCAATGAGCGATAAATTAGACGATGTAAGAAACACGATTTCAATGCTAATCAAGCACAACAAAGCATTAATCACCACAGGCATTTTAGAGTCTAACAAACTTAGCCTATTAATAGAAGAAGCCTTTTTAGGAAGAGAGGTCATACTAGAGGCTCTTGTGGAAATTGGAAAGGACTCAGCCGCCTTTAGAAAGCTTCTTATTTTTAATGGGTTTGTAGATGAGCTCATGCGAATAGGCATTGGGAAGAACAGAGCACTTGCAAGGTGCGGGATTAAGTCTCTTGCCCAACTTATGAACAGCGACATAGCCATTGTAAACTACTTCTTTGAGCTGCGGTGGAAAGAATGGGTTGAGGTCTCTATGAAAAATCACCCAGAATACACTTTAAAGCTTCTTTACGCATTTGCATCGTATCCAAGACATAGAATCCATTTGACTCCATTTGCGGATTTAATATTTAGCACGAGAGACATGGCTGCTTTGTACCTTCTTTCCTATACAGATGTGCCACATGAAAAGTGGCTGAACTTCCTGAACAAATCCCAGCTTAGCTCTACCCCAGTGACATGCGCATGCAAGCTAAACTTCATTCTAGGAATATATGCTAATCTGGCACAGAAAATACCAATGCAGCTAGAAAGCATTTCAATTGGAACGTTTGAATATTTTGGGCTAATTTCAAACTACTCAATTATTATTAATGACGCGGAAATGGATGAATTTCTTTCATTCCTTAACAAGGTCCCATCCATGTCTTTTTCCTGTGCTCTGCTGGCAATTAAAACAGCAGTTTGCATTGGGCTCAGAAATGGATCAGATAAAGTTTTCTCGCCAGAAATTCTTTTCACCCTACGAGAGCATCTTCAGAACGACTCTCTATCCCAGGACATTCGCATTCTCATTGGGTTTTGGCTCTTCCTAGCGTACACTAAACTTAAAAATACGCCTTCACTTGTGCACTCTCTTTTTAACGATATAGATGAAACCATTGTACCATTAGCCCAGCGCCTTCTGACGTCTCTTACACATTCTTTGTACAACTCAAGGTGCCAGGAGAAAGAGTGCAACAGGTGCTATCTACCCCAGCTAAGTATACCAAATATTCTACCACAGTCCATTTCACTTCTCACTCAAACCGCATGGCTACCTTTAACCATGCACTCTTTCGTGCTATTTGCATTTGCTGAATTTTTTTCCTGCTCTGTGCCCATGCCTACTTATAGGCAAAAGGAAGAAGCACCCCCTGAAGAAAAACTGCCAGAGAAAAAAACAGTCACAGAAGAGAAGACATTTCCTGAAAATACGCATTCAAGTGTAGTAAGCATAGAAAAAGAAGCATATTCGCAGGATATTCCAGAGAATGAGTCTTCTGAGATATATGATCTGTAGGCATAAAAGGGCACACCTGCACACCAGCAGTACCAGTTATAAATTCTCTTTGTTTTTGTGTTTTCATTTAATATTAGTACTCCTATTATCCAATTTTGTTTCTTGTTTATTGGGGAATTAGCTCAGTGGTAGAGCGTGTGCTTCGCATGTACAAGGTCCCGAGTTCAATCCTTGGATTCTCCATTTTTAAGCTAGTAAAATATATCATATTTATTTATTCTATGGCTACAGCCTTCTTCTCTGCCGACTCATCTTTTCTTCGATGCATAATAATCTCCTCTAGAGACTCTTCCACATAGTTTGATAAAACATTCCCTAAAACAGCCGCTCGCTTGACTTCTTCTGCATCCAACTCCAAGATCATTCCAGTAATCTTCTTTGCAAACTCTTCTTCATTTGCGAATCCAGCCTGAGCAATCTTCTCTGTGTAGTTTGGGGCCAAAGATAGGATAAGCGTGTATAGTTCATACCCAGCTGTGCAGCTGCCCTCCTTTGCAGAAGCTGGCGTGTGCATCTTCTTCTTTCCCTTGGCACCGGACATGTCATATGAACTGTTTCCTCCTGCAGTACTATAAATATTATTTGTTACCTTTCCTAGCTCTCTCAGCTTCTTGCACTTGAAGAATGCTACGCCCAGTGGTTGCCCGCAGTACTCGCTCTTGTTTGCCAGCTCAACTGCCTTTGCTGCATCCTCTGCCTTCTGATAGAACACATATCCGTATGATCTGTTGTTTTTCGTATCTGTTCCCAGCTTGTACGTGTTTATTGGCCCGTACTTGCTGAAGTACTTTACCACGTCTTCTTCGTTCAGATCCCCTGGAAGGTTTGTAATGTAGATGTTTCTTCTGACTTCCTGCTCTGGGGGGTTTGCAAAGTATCCAGCTGTCTCCTCGACTCTCTCGCTCTTCAGCTTGGCCCGCTGAACATAAAGATTTTCTCCTTCTCCTGAGTTTCCGCCAAAGAAAGGCTTGTCGTGCAGTCCTAGAATTGCTGCCTCTGCCATCTCATGTGTTTTATAATTAGCAAATGCAAATCCGCGCATCTCTCCTGTCTCTGTACGCGGCACAAAGAATGAAGTAAGCTCACCATACTCCTCCAACTTCTTTTTGAGCTCCTCCTCTTCTACTCCCTTTGGGAAGTTCTTCATGTAGATGTTTGTAAATATCTTTTCCACATTCTCTCTCTTTTTTTCTCTTTTATCATTTGGGACGCACTGCACTGCACAAAGCTTCTTCCCATTTAGCATAATCTTGTTTATCATCTGTATTGCTACCTCTGCAATCTTTGGGTCTTTATACTGTATGTATCCTATTCCGCTGCACTCTGACAAACTATTCTTAACCACTTTGCAGCTCACAATAGGCCCAAATATGATAAATGTATCATAAAGTGTCTGGTTGTCTGTCTCTTTTGGCAGATTTTTTATCACTATGTTTCCCTCTCGGTTGTTCACCACACTTTCTTTATCCAGTGGCATAACCCGGATCTGAGACCCATTGAGCTCGTAAAAGTTAAATGTCTCTATTGCTGTAGGAACAGATGCCTCATCAAAGAATGTGACATATGCATAGCACTTGTCTTTTACTATTGATAACTCCTTTCTTGGAATAATTACTGTATATATCTGGCCTACTTTTGAGAATATCTGAAATAGATCTGATTCAGTTGTGCTAGTCGGGATGTCTCCAACATATATTGAGTTCTGCCTCCCAATCTGGCCTTCTTTTTTCTCTTTCTGTGTCTCTTCAATGTTCATTTTATTAAAAAAGAAAATTGAAAATTTATAATTCAAACAATGCTCCCGTCATGATTGAAGTTTATTACTACAAAAATCAACCTGCAAAATTACCTTACCACACACACATCTATCGTGTATGCACATTTCTACTTAATGTAATTCCAAGAACATCCCTCTTTTCCATGTATTAATCCCTTTTTACGGATTTTCCTAAAACTAAAAACAGTTCTATGCATTTCATGCGCACATTTAATTAAATTCACTGCCCAAAAATATTTCTGTCAGAGTGCTTGTCCTGTCAGCTTTCATTTTTAATTAATCTTCTTTCTGTCCATATATCTGAAGGTCTTTATCCATCCAGAGCACACGGTCCTTCTACTGCACGGAAGCCCAGAAGAATGGAAGTATTTGTCTTTGCATAGAATACTTTAGGTGTATAATTCTATCTTTTATACTGCGCATAGCATGATTGCATGAAGTGCATTTTAAGAGCTGTCAGAATAATATTTATCCTTTGGGTGTATAACATGCGAGTATGTCTCCTCCCAGACAGTTACTTTGGATATTCGTAAGCATACACATTGCATGGTCTTTGATTATTTTTATTGGAAAAAGACCACAGAAAACTCTAAAGAAGTTAATCTGGTAAGATGCCCAGTGATATAGTAGTCTATGCCTTTATTTATTTGGATAATAAGAATGATGATTTACCTTAAAAGACTGTATACAAATAGCATTATTAGTATCGTAATTGCTATGCGATTGGATAGTTCTATTGGCTGAGGATGGGTTCTTCTATACTGTGCCTCTCTAAAGTACGGGCCTGCATTAAATGACTGGTACGCGAAGCCGTATCGTTGTGCTCCCATTGACGTGTACCACTTTATTATTTCTTCTATATCATTATGTGTGTGTACATTATGATGGCTTCTATATGTGTGACTTTCTGCAAACCTAGGCCTGTCCTCTATTAAGTCCTCATATGCCTTTTGAAGAATAATAAATGCCTCTGAAGCATTTGAGTGAGAATTTCTGTCAGGATGCACTTTGACTGCAAGCTTTTTGTAGCTCTTTCTTATATCCTCCTTTGTGCACTCCTTTGGAAGATTCAGAACCCTGTGGCTGTTTCCTTTATGGCTGAGTATTCTCTCTATTTCATCCATTATTAATGAAAATTATTTACAAAATATTCGGGTTATATCTATCCAGCAGCAAGAAAATTAATTGCCTGGCCGGAGGCTGACACTTCTCCCCTATAGAATAAAAAACATCAAAATTGAAACGTTTAGTGGATTATCATTTATTGATCTAACCGAATAAGTCCATGTCTCCGGAGCTTTCTTCTTCAGACTCTTCTACTTCTTCCTTCTTCTCTTCTACTGCCTGGGTAGTTGCGGAGGCACTTGCCTGTACTGATCCTCCAGTTGGATTCTCAATAATGGACTGGATCTGCTCGCTGGTCATCTTGCTGAACAGCTCAGCCAGGTAGGAGTCTACTTTTACTCCTAGGTGCTCTCCTACTTTTCTAATGTTCTCTTCTGTCACTGGTGTTCCTACACTGTGTAATAATAATGTTGTCAATACGCATATATTTTTCTGTTCCATCCTTAGCAGTTTAACTTTTCTTAAGAGCTTTAAAGGCAGGGGGGTAAAAATTTAAAACTTAAATAGTTTGAAAAGTACAGAAATAGAAGAAATATCCATATATAGAAATATACATTGGCTTCTAATTTCTATCCAAATGCATCCACATTATGAAATATTTCTAACTGCAGAATATTTGGAAATTAAGTGAGTCTTGCAGGTGCACCATGCATGAATTGAAAACCATCTCTGCTGAAATTCATTTTATATAAGCTGGTTTATAGAAATACTTTATATGGTGGGTGCTGCATGCCCTTTGCATACAAAGAACCTTTGAACACTAGGGCTCTTTATAATAACATAGTACCATTCATATATTAGTTTATAGTGCAATATTACTGGCCATCTGCTTAATTAGAATTTAAAGAATCTTTCTGAGTACTAGCCTTTATACTCAGAATTATTTTTTCTTGGTGTGCACTTTCAGTTAATATTATTCCTATGCCATTTATATTAGAGCCTGCATGCTCTCTTGTATCTTATATGATTATGTTTTAATGCTGCATCAATTATCTTCTATTGGCCTAGTGCATATTCCTTATAGTCCTTTTACAGATGTGATATTCCTACTAGGAACATTATCTAGTGCATTTAATAGAGAATATACTTTGGGTGAGATGCCCAGATTGTTTTGTTTCTGTAACTATGACGTAGTGCTACAGTGTGTTAGAAAGTGTTTCATAGTGAGGCTATAATAAATAAATAGGTAAGAAATAAAACACACGCCCATCCAACAAACATGCAGAGAAAGAACCCTATAGTAGATGAGTATTGGAAGAGCATTTTGGACTATGTAACAACATCAATGATACACAAAGATAATGCCCTTCCATTGGCACGTATAAAAAGACTCATGAAAGTTGAGCAAGAAGTTAGCAAAGTGGCAAACGAAGTGCCTCCTCTATTTTCAAGGATAACCGAGATATTCATTGAGGAGCTAACACTTCGTGCATGGCAGTGCACAGAAAAAGGAAAAAGACGAATACTTCAGCGAGGCGACATCTGCTCTGCTGCTAAGTCCTCTGATGTGTTCGACTTCCTTATATACCTTATGCCAAAGGGAGCTGGCATAGTTGAGCTAAATATGAATTCCCAGACTAAATACTAATACAAAAACTAGGAAATATTTCTAACGGCAGCCTTCTTGCCTGCACTGCATACTTTTTAATAAACGTATAATTAAAACACCTCTAACTGTTTGAAGGGATTCTCTGTACCCAAAAATATTTCACTGCATATTTTTAGCTTATGCACTAGTCATTCACACTGTGCACTCTAGAAGCACCTCATTGCAGGCACAGAAAACTGAAACCCAAATTAAACTATGCCCAATCGCATGGATAACTACTCTAACAGAATGCACAGCACTATTGCGCATACACCTTTATAAGAGAAGAATAATTCAGGTTATATAGAATGCTGCCTCTTTAAATCTTAGTCCTGCACAAAATAAAACTCTGCCAGATGTAGATTATAGAATGAAAACATACACTTTCATTTCTCAAAGGCACAACAAAAACACAGCAGATACCCAAATTAACGCATGATAAAAATCTATTTAATCAGTGTATGGACTGGAATGGCACGGATAAGCGTATCTGTGAATATTATTTCTTTCAGATTATGGGCCTTGCAGAATATATAAATCAATGCACTCTGTAGGGATACAACTAGAAAATGCAGAGGGAACAGACTACTAAATACTAGAGTGATTTATTTTCAGTGTTCGGGTTGCACGCATTCAATAACTAGTCTCTTCTTCCTCTTCCTGCACAGACTGCTGCTTTTTGTCCTCTGTCGTCTGTATGCTGTAGTATTTGTTAAGTATACTGTCTGGTATTCTGTTTAGCATCTCCTTTGGGAATATTCTGAGAAGGCGCCATGCCAAGTCTAGGGACTCATTGATGGTTCTGTTCTCATCCTTTCTTTGGCTAATAAACTCTTTCTCAAAGTTATCCACAAACTCAATCACCAGCTTGTCTTCTACAGAGAGAGACTCTTCCCCAACAACTGACTTCATTGCCATTGCTTCCTTTCCTACTGCGTATTTGGAGTACAGCTGGCTGGAAACATCCGAGTGGTCATCTCGCGTCATGTTCTCGCCAATAGCAGACTTCATAAGACGAGACAGTGATGGCAGCACATTAATAGGGGGATATATTTGCCTATTGTGCAAGTTTCGATCGATATATATCTGCCCCTCTGTGATGTATCCTGTCAAGTCAGGTATTGGGTGCGTGATATCATCGTTCGGCATAGTGAGAATTGGTATCTGGGTGATAGACCCGTCTATTCCTGCTATCCGCCCAGCTCTTTCATATATTGTAGA